>NC_058039.1:15105076-15405076 GCF_019176455.1 Solea senegalensis | reverse complement strand
AGTTGTGATTGTCACCACCCCGATCTGAACCAGGAACCCAATTCAATCCATGTGAAAGTGCGACTACTTCCTGTTACTGCTACAAAACAAACAAACACCCCTAATTACCCCTAATGTGTATTTATATTTAAAGAATACCTCCTGAAACAAAATATAACATTGTTTCATTTAAAATCCCCAAAACTGCTGAAAAGCAAAGAAGTAGCCAATGTGTGTCCAATCAAATGTGTCCAACTGCAGGGGCCCCTGGAAAGACACGCCCACTTGATGCTGATTGGATCACAGAAAAGACATCATCTAAAACATTAGTGGTTAGTTTTTATGATGATAACATTTTACGTTTTAATGATAACATTTAAGGGGCGTGTTTTCTTACTGGGTGTGTTTTCTCAGTGGGCGTGTTTTCGGAGTGGCTGCAGCTACAGCTGAACTCCTCCCTTCTTCACAGTCGCACTTCACACATGCGTGGAACAAACCGGGTTTCAGGTATGGAAGTCATGACAATCCATCCATCAGCAGGTTTCACAAAAAAACTCCTCAACACTTCCGGAAGGGATGCATCATGGGTAAATCTTTAGGGAAAACTCAGTGTGGAACAATAAGAAAAACGTTCTCTTTCTCAGAATAATTAACTCCTGATTTGTCCACTTTTTAAGGTCCGATAACATATACATCTATTTGTATTTGTATATATATATATATATACATATATATATATCTATATATATATATATAAAGTATTTACAGTCAGAATAATATACTCAAAGCACGAGAACTCTGTGAACAACACAGTAAGAAAGTGAAAGCAGGTTCAGAGCAGCAGAAGTGGTGGTGAACGAGTAAACATCCAGGATCAGATTTCAGGATTCTCTCTCGACGAGGACAACAAAGTGTATATCACGATGAGTTTAAGGCAGAAGCAGCGCAGCAGTATCATGTGATACAACATCGCAGATCTGCAAGATTCCATTCTTTGAGTTTGATTTGAAATAAAACAATTTTTATCCGCATTTTCAATTGGAATGGAATGTAAATGGAAACAGATCTTGAAATATCGCATAAAAGTTTTTACAGTTTACAAGAAGGGTGGAAAATTTGGAGAAATGATAAGAGGTAAATCTGAAAAACTACATTCTGTGAAATAAAGAATGACGTTTTGAACCAAAACAGAAACAGATGAGAGAAGACATCCTTCCTGGGCCACCTACTGGTCATCCTGATGAATTACGATGGATGCATGGAAACACTCATAAATTAACTTGAAATAAAATTTGCGATACATCTTAATGGAAACCAGGCTGAGGCTAATCTCCTAGTTTTTTTAAAAATCTGATTACAGCAATAAAATCACAATTACGACACTGCAAAAAAATCACAGCAATTTTAGAAAACAGCCACTTTTCTTCTACTCTACTGAGACAACAATGTTGCCACAGACGGTGAGAGGTCATGAAGTGCTGCCGTCTTTTAGTATTTGGTTTCCTCTCGACATGTACGTATCCTTCCACAAAAATAACAAACTTTAGTACCCACTTACATTTAAAACAATAGCTTACTCACTGAAAAAAAGTCCATTTGTTTGTGAGGCCACTTTTCGGAGGCAGGTTTTGTTAAGTTTTCTGTGGAACAGGAACATCAGGTGATGTCGGCAAGTCTCAGCGAAGTCAATAGCTAAGGTTGCGTCCGAGTGTTGGCAGTTAAGCTTATTTCCTAAGAGCTGTTCCACCCTTTCTTCCAAGAAAACTAAACAGCAGCAGAAACCAGGAACGTCATCTGTCCAGGAGGCGCCTGATGGACATAACAAACAAGTTTTGGTTTAGGTCACGCTGCTGTCGTTAGCGCTGACTTCACACACGTCTTCACCGCAAACACTGCGACTCAACCCCAGAGCTCCAAACATCCCAGACCCCTGACCTGGACTCTGAGACACGACCCCGACAAGTGTGCCTGCGGCAGCCATGCTGTTACTCAGAGTGGCAGTGCTGCCACTTCCTGTGGCCGAGACGCTGCTGTGCTGAGGTGGAAGATGCGGCGAGGACACTCCTCCTCCTCCTCCTCCTCCTCCTCTCCCTCCTCCTCCTCCAGCTAGAATATTACCCTGCCCTCCCTCGCCTGCAGACAGGAGGAGGTGAGGAGCGGAAATCAAATCCGGCCCTTCCTCAGCTCCGCCTCCCACTCTTCTCCCTCCCTCGCCGCCGCTCCCTCCTTCACCGCGCTCTTCCAGCCTGCTGCGCCTCTCACAGTGAGAGCGGTGTCTCATGAAGCTGTCGCGCCACATGAACTTCTTGCCACAGCCGAGGCAGTCGTACGGCTTCAGGCCAGTGTGCGTCTTCATGTGCTCCGTCAGGTGATGCTTCATCTTGAACTTCTTGGCACAGACAGGGCAGTGGAACGGCCTCAGATCCAGGTGCATGTTAATGTGCCGATCCCTCATGCTCTTGTGGGTGAACGTCTTCCCACAGTGACACATGAACACTTTCCCTGAAGCTCCACCGCTGCTGCTGCTGCCGCCACTTCCGATCCCACCGCTGTCCATGCCATCAATTCCCAGGCCGCCCGACAGATGGACCGCACCGTGCTCAAGACCGGGACCTTTAAAAGAGGCTGCCCCGATCATACCACCTGCCATCCCCAGAGAGGGCGCCGTGGCGTCCAGAGAGAGTCCAGAGGCCTGACTGTAGAGGAGGATCTGGTTCCCCTGCATGTCCAGAGGAAAGAGCTGAGCTCGGGCTGAAGCTGCAGATTGAACCTGACCCAGCAGCGCTGAAACTGCACGGTTAGCACTCTGGCTCTGACCTGCAGCGCTGTCATGCAGGTGCTGCGCTAAGGTCTGGTCCATTAAACTGCCTTCAAATTTGAGGTAGTCTTCTGAAGACTGACAGTAGTCCATCTGGAGACAGGGAGAGAACTAGAATTAATCGCTGTTTTTCTAGCTATGCAAATTTAAATATAATGGATAACAAGATTCCTGGGATGCTTTATCTTGTTGCTACACAGACTGTTTTTCACCTCACCTGTGAGTCCATGTCATTCTCCGCTCTGCCGCCCAGTTCACCTGAGAGGCTCCTCACGTTGGAGATGTTGAAGTTACTCCTCTCCCTCTCTCTGGCCAGCTCCACCTCCCGCTCGTCCTCGTCCTCCTCGTCCTCTCCACCCTCCTCTCCGGACACGACGATGAGGTCGTCGTCCTCCAGACGTTCGCTCTTCACCACCACCCACTGTTTACGTGGCATGATGCTTGGCTGGCTGTAGGTGGGACGGTTCTGCAGTGGCAACGCCTGCTCCTCCCCGTCCTTTAAGTTTAGATGTTTCAAAGTTCTCATGAGACAATCTGGTCTCTGTTGTCAGAAGCTGCTTTCAGACATGCACTGAAGACCAGACATTTTCCATAGAGTGTCCAGAGAACACAAATATCCTCAAAAGTGGATCTGTACATTCTCTGGATGTGACTGCTGTGCCACTTATCATTTATGAACGTAAGATAACATTTGGACTTAATTCTCCAAACATTTTCTCTAGTTCATATCTGAAAACAACTAATGACAGCTTTTGAAAAAACGTAACAACACTTGTAACATTTTGATGACCAGATGAAAAAATGTAGGAAGAGACAGCAGCGACAGATAAGAGAAGGATACAAAAAATACAACAGTAATAAAGAAAACAATAACCCTCGAGTTAGAAATGCTGACTCAGCATACTTATAATGAGAAAAAATGGTAAGACACAAATACCAAAACTAAAACACACAGTAACTTGATTAGGTAAAGGTTGATTTTGAAACTTTCTAACAAAATTGTGTGTGATGAGTGATGAATTTAAAGTAGGAGGAGCCTCACCTGATAAGAAGAGACTCCAAAGCTGTCACTGACCCCGACTTCCTGCTCTGACACTGAGCTCATTTTCTTCTTCCTCCCGCTGCTTCCTCCTCCTCTTGTTCTCTTCCTCTGGTTGTACAGCACCTCCTCCTCTTCCTCCTCTACTTCCTCCTCCTCTTCCTCAATGAGAAAGGCCTCCTCCCCTCCTGATGGCGTGCAGTAGCTGGGGGTGTTGCTGGCCCTGCCACCGTCCACTGAGGCCCCAGCTGTGGCCGCACCCCCTCCCCCAAAACTGCTGCCGTCTCTGGGGCTGAAGTAGTTGGTGCTGCTGGGAGACTGACTCTCACTCACTGTCGCGTGGCTGGGAGTGTGGGAAACGCGCTGGGGCTCGTTTGAGCCTGCGACGTGAGACTGACCCCCACCAACGTCGCCACCGGCTCCATTACCACCTGCTGTGACACCGTCCCCGTTGCTGCTGCTGCTGCTGCAGCCGGGGTTAGCTGACACCTCTCCTCCTCCCACACTGCCCCTGTCCTGCACAGCGTCTCCGCCTCCTCCTCCTCCGCTGTTCCCTCCTCCAGCTGCAGCTCGTCCCTCCTTCAGCAGTTCCGTGCATTTGTCCACGATGTGCCACATCTGCAGGACACTTCCCACCGTGAGGTAGTTGACAATGTCGTCGCGTAGCATGCGCAGCTGACCGGTGTAGGCGCAGCTCAGCACGCTCTCAAATGCCAGCGGGTCCATCACTGCAGGGATGGAGACTGTGGA
This sequence comes from Solea senegalensis, assembly GCF_019176455.1. Taxonomy (NCBI): domain Eukaryota; kingdom Metazoa; phylum Chordata; class Actinopteri; order Pleuronectiformes; family Soleidae; genus Solea; species Solea senegalensis. The sequence goes on along the minus strand of NC_058039.1, from coordinate 15,400,490 downwards.
CATGTTCTTCAGTAGGACCTGGGGAAGGATGAAGGACAATACATATGTTTAAGACCATGTAAAGTGACCAACGTATCACTGACCACCAGTGTTTAAAAATTAGGTTTAAAATCATGGAAAATCATGCAACATTCTCTGCTCAAAGCATTTAATCTGCAGATGTGAGATCGTCTGAGCCAATTTTGAAATGATTCCCTAATGACATTCTTGACAAAAATGAGACAGACAGAGAGACAAACCTGGACACATAATGCTTCTGACCACAACTGAAAAATTAATTTAACATTCAAATTTCTTGCTTTCAAATTTCAGATAAAATCCCCACCTGGTCTTGGAAGTAGGGTGAGGATGCGGCCAGGACGCAGCGGTGGGCCTTGAAAACGTGTCCCTGGACGTGGATGGAGAGGTCACAGAGTTGGCCGTCCTCCCTTTGCCGGTTCAGGCTGTCCAGCACTGAAGCCTGAGCGCTGGGGAAACACACCTCCACCATCGAGCCCAGTGTATCGCCAGGAGCCGAGCTGCTGCTGCCCACCTCCATGGGCAGAGACTGCATCTAGATGGTAGAAAAACTTTCATGACTCCAAAAGCTTTGGTAGTTTAAATGGGTTGAATTTTTGTAGATACGATACGAAACGCGATACATGGTCCATGGTCCACAATCACATCACGATACATCACAATATCTGTCTAAGTTAAAAAAAAATGTCCGTGGAAAGTTAAAAGTTTAGGATTTCTCTGTTTATTCACATCATAGAGAACAAAGTGCATAAAGTCTATGTATTGAACGTGGATGGAGCATCTCTTAAGATACTTTTCTCTACCATTATCCTGCTGTAAACGCCATCTTCCTCAGGCCAGGTAACTTCCGCCCAGTTTCCCTGATTGTCTTTTTTAGGATTTTTAGACAAAATTATAATATATTTCTTTACATTTACAGTGTCAAAATTGTTTGTACAATTTAAAGCTTTTAAACTGTTTGATCTCTATTGTTGTTCAAATCAAAAATTAAACCTAAATCAAACAAATTCAATCCAATTTTATTTTGCCAACCTATTTTGCTCAGGTGTGTTCATATAGTTGGTGAAAATGAAAAAAGTATATAAGACACTATATTGCACAGTCTTATAGCCTCCGAACCCCATACATTTTCACATAGTAATCGGGGAAAGCAACCTAATTGGTCTGTGTTCTAAAGGTTAACCATAACCAGTTAATGACTAACCCTAACCATGATGCAAAATTTAGCCTTAAACTTGACCAGTTTCTCAGAAATTAGTTTTTGCCTCATTCAGTCCAGGTTCTGTCTACGGGTCCTGAAAAGTGGAGTTTATGTCTGGTCCTAAACAGGCAACAAATACAAGTACAAGTACACACACACACACGTACACACTCTTTCCTGTAGCTGTCATTAGTGCAAATGAACAGTTGGAGCACAGACACAGTTGTAGTTGTCATGCTGCTACACGAGCAGAGCAGTGGACATGTGATGTAGGAGGTGTAAGTGCTGATGTTGTTGTTGTGATGAAGGTGTTTTATTGCGATTTATTGGCGCTTCTCTTCTCTGCCACACACACACACCATCATCATCATCATCATCATCATACCGTTACAGATGTGACGTTAGCCTGCTAGCTATAGCTCACACGGCCGGCTCAAGAATCACAAAAAAACCCGAGACATTAAACTCACCGTTTCAGTGGACAGAGCAGCGGTTGACAGTGCCGAGGACACGATGTCCTGCCTATTTGTCCCGAAGTTTGTCATCCATTTTAAAACAATTTTCCTCTTTTTCTTCTTCTCTCCATCTAACCCCGAGCGGCGGCAGACAGCGACGCGTCGCCTTTAACAGTCTGCCAGACAGACGAGCCAGACTTCGGCCGACAGAAAATCAGAAAAAAAAACAAAAAAACAACCTTAATAAATAAATAACGCCAGCGTTACAAAATACGCTTATAGAATACACTGAGAAACGCCACGTTCGTTTAATTGAAAACCAAACAGTGAAATGTTGTTTTTACAAAAAGCCATTTGCACGCGCTCTAAAACTTATATAACGATGTTGTTCAGCGAATGCAAATTAAAACAAACACATCTGTGACTGCATGATTATGGAACACCATCACTGTCATAATGACTTGACGGGAAAATGCGCATAATAAGTCATCATCTTTGAGATACGTCATTTTCAGTTAGTAAGTCATTAGTTTGAAACAAAAATCCATTATTTTCAAAAACAAAGTGAAAATGAGGTAATAAATCATTTTTTTGTTACATTGTTACAAGTGAATACTAAGAATTTACTTACTAGTCACAGATGTTGAAATAGTCAATTTGAGATAATAATGTTCTAAATGTTGAGATATCAATGTGTTGTTTTGAGACAGTAAATCGCTACTTTTGAGATACAGATACAGAAAAATGTTGAGATTGTAAATCAATATTTTGTTTTAAGTAAAAAAAGTTTTTACTTAAGTTGTCACATCCTAAGACAAAATTGTAGTAAGTTAATAAGTCAAAATGTTGAAAGTTGCTAATGTTGATAGTGAATGAATTAAGCCGTCCGTATATTACATCAGTATTACTGCACCAAACAGTTGTCAGTGTCATCCATAGTCTGATTTTAATATGTAATTTTGATTCACTGTATATTTGACGATTGAAACACCACAGTAAACTTTGGCAAATCCTCATCAGTCACAGAAACAATATGTTTTTTGCTGTGTGCTTTTTGTCATCTTCAAATAAACATTAAGATGGCAAAGGAAATGCTATATCCCACCTGAATGTCTTTATTCAGCATGTTGGCTCTGAAAGTACAGATGGAAAATGTATATATACAAAAAACAAAAATACACACAATGACTACTTACTAATAAAAGTGTAACATAAAAAGTGACAGTGACAGTTTACTTGTACTACATTTATTTGCAATCAATCAGAATTACATGCTTGACTGATTATGTTATAGAGAGTTGTTTGTGTATTTTTCTATTAAAAAAAGACATTGATATATGCATATAAACAACCACTTGATTTAAACGAAAAGGTGTGAGAATTTTTGAAAGCCTTGGTTAGCGACCACTAGTTTAAGGCCCTGAGAATATTCAAAATGGAGTTTTTGGTTTTTACAGTGGTACCAATGTGTGTTAGTGAAGACTCAGTTTCATGCTGTGATTATGATGATTTAAAAAAAAAAAGAAAAAGAAAGAAGGTTTTTTTTCCGAGCTTCAATCTACTTCCTATTGGCACTTGCAGTCCCAATGACACAGTCGTTCACCTGTGGAAGACAGAAAAACTTATATTACATATTTAAAATAATGAGTAAGAATGAGGTATAGGTTAGACTCATCCAATGTGCTGTAAAATTAACTTTTCAGACTCTTATCAAAGCAGGTCAGACATTGATTAAACATTGGGATTTAAGTACCCCGGTATTTCTGAAACACACTTTCACACCATGTAATTACTGTACTGGTATTATCTAACTACCAAGGACCTTAACAAGAAGTTATTAAACTAAACACACAGAGATGCCACTGACCTTGCTGGCAAACCTCAACGAGTTGAGAGTTTCTCCAAAGCTGTCCGTCTCTGGAGCGATGTTCACAAACATCAGGCTGGATGGAATAAGGAAGACAGAAATACAGCCAGTGTAAATCAAAGGCATTGTTTCAAGACACAAAAACCACCAAAACAACTCTAAGCATGGCATGTAGTACTTTCAAATTTAAAAAAAACAAGTAAACATTACAATTAACTCACGTTTTGCTGTTTCCTCCCAAGCAGCCCTGCAGAAGGTAGGTGAGCTTGGAGTTTCTGTACGGAACATAGCTTTCCTGGAAGGCAAACACAATTAAGAGTAAATAAATTATATTTACTATATTATAAATTATATATGTGTACACAAACACACACACACACACACACACACACACACAGTTCCAGGCTCCTGGTCACTGACCTTGTTAGCCAGCGCCGCGATAACGATGCCCAGGTTAGACAGGGAGCCGTTGATGGCCGTCATCTCTTTGAAGCGCTCACCCTGAGACTGACTCTTCATCATTCGCTCACTGCCAGCCAAGTCCACCAGGCACAGAGTGGCTACACACACACATACACAGACATATTTATTAGGGAGGTTTAAGTGAAGGCACCGTCCTGATTGTGGCACTAAAAGAATGAGACTATACTCACATTTGCATTTGATGTCCCTGCCGGTGTTCACTCCCTCAATATCCAGCTGGAAGACTGAATGTGAGCGGGAGGAGCGGTCATTCTGGGCCGTCTGGGCTGTGGAGCGATTCTGATTGGCCAGTGCAATCAGGCCATGAACCTGCAGGAGATCAGCATAGTTATTAGATATGGAACTCATACCTTCCTTCGCCAGGTCAAATATTCACCACTACTTTCCCCGTCGTACCTGGTCCTCGTTGGCGACCTTCTCATAGGTGAGGTTGGTGATGGTCACCTCGTTGTTGGTGGACTTGCGGATCTCGTGCTCGGGCCTCTTGTTGGCTTTGCCGGTGTAGAGGAGATCTCGCAGGGTCTCGTTGTAGATCTCAACGAAGCTCGCGGTGAAGGCGAACTGAGGGGGAAACAGAATTATTCTGATGCCTTACTGTTCTGTAAAGGTTGGTGATTCACCCTAGCTTAAAATGACCAGCTTAAGAGAAAAAGGTGTTACAACCTTTAACATACTGAATGTGTTCTTTCCCTCATACACAGATTTTCCTCTTAACCAGTTCCTCAGAAATTAGGTTCTGCCAGGAAAGGATCCTAAATAAGCAACAAATACAAGCGCACACACTAACCTCCCAGCCTTGAGCTCCAAGCTTCTCTGCTGCTTTAAAGATTTGCTGCACGGCTCTGGGGATGACTCCTCTGGCATCATCAAACTCATCTCCCTCCATGGTGTATGTCTTTCCACTTCCTGTCTGGCCGTAGGCAAAGCAGCAGACGTTGTAGCCGTCGAGTGCTGACTGCACCAGCAAAGAGATCTCCTCAAAGACCTAAAGACAAAAAAAAGTGACATGTCTTAATGACATTTCCTGCTTTGACGGGACAAAGCAAAAATACATTTCAGAAGATGTTGGTACTTTCTATTCAGGACTTTGAAGGTTCTGATTTTATCGTTTACCTCTTGTTGTGAAGTCCCGGGGCCAAACACACGGTCAAAATTGAAGTTGTAGTTCTTCTGGGTGTCTGCAGTTTTGCCTGTGTGCGACTGTACAGCAGAGGAAATCAAAAACCATTAAAATCCTTGACCACAAACACACATTTAATAGGTCTGCTGTGATTCTCACCTCCTCTGTTTTGGCCAGCGTTATCAACTTGTTGTCACAGGCTGGTAGTTGGATGTGTTTGGTCAGGCCTCCAGTCAGCAGGGGGCGCACTCTGCAAAACACCCTGATATTACCCTATTTGAGAAAGGTGATGGTCAGGTTAGTCTCATTTGTCAGAGAGAAAGCTTTGGTGGTAAAATGCTGACAATAGGGCTGTAACCAGTGACTATTTTCACAATTAAGTAGAAACAAAACAACATGCAACTTGTGTTTTTGTAGAGCTTCAAATATCAAGTGTCAAAACCCAATCAAATCACACAGTTCAGCTAAAAGGCCTAATAAACAACATAACTCACCTTGAGCTCCTGAATGGTGTTGTGAAGCCGCCTGCGCTCCATTTCCCCGCCATGAAGCTCGTCCTTCTGCTGGGCCACAGTCTCTTTGAGACAGCGGACCTCTTCTTCTCGGTCTCTGAGATTCGCCTGCACGCGAGTCAGAGTCGACTCCTGCACTGAAAGTTTCATCTGGGGTGGAAAAAGGAAGGAACATCTTGTATTTTCCAAAATCTGACCACCCGGTTTCCCGTTTCTTAAATTCTTGATTGGATTTCAGGAGAGCCGTGTGATTTTGGTTGTAATAATAATTTACAGGTATCAGATGGCAATTGCACCACTGGTAGATCAAGTTTTTCCAAATGTTAAATGTATGTAATAATGCAGCTGCTGCGTGGCAGTTGACTTTGTACCTTGAGGGTTTGTAGCTCCGTCTCTTGGCTATCTCGCAGAGTCTCCATGACCTTGTATTTGCCCTCTAAATTGGAGAATTCCCTCTGAAGAGTGCTCCTCTCACTGGACACTTTCTCCAACTCATCCCGGACTCCAGCCAGCACCTGCAGCTCCTCCTCATACTCACTTTAAATCGGTTGAATGGATCACAAACAGACACATTAGTTCATGCTACAATCTAATGAGGGTAAAATGTTCATTTCAAACATTTCCTTTCTTCTTTTCGTCTTTGTACCTGATCTGATTCCTCTGGCTCTCTAGCTCTTTCTGCAAAGCACCCACTTTTGACTGAGTCTGGACCATGGAGCCTTTCAGATCCTCATTCTCCTGGTTGACAGATTTAAACTTGGTCTGGTAGTTACGGATCTTTCCCTCCATGTCAGAGACCTTACCCTTCAGGTCCCATGGAAGCCGTCGAGTGTTGCCGCCCCCACCTGTGACTAAGAGAACCATCATGTGAAGTGAAAAGTTCTGTTCAGACCTCATTGGGTCAGGACAAAAGAAACTGTATGGCTTTTACACAGAAATACCACAGTAGAACACCGACAACTATCAATAATAAGCTAAACCTCCCTAACCAGTTTGTAACTAGTCAGAGAGGCTGGTTTTTCTAGTTCTGTGCTAGTCATAAACAAAGACAAGTTCCTTATGCACACAGCTTTCGAGGTACAATCATTTCCATTCTTCTATTTTCACTATGTGAGCCATTTTCCAAAATAACGTTTTAGGGCTCCAAAAACATCGGTGCTGTGTAGACAAATTGGAGATACAATACAAAACTTTTGCAAATTCTCCTAAATTCACTCTCATGTGTTTGGGCACAAATGGATGATGGAGTTCTCACCTGTCTTTGGTGCAGTGGATGCGACTGGTTGTTTCACGTTGCCTCCCTTTGCTGCAGCTGTTGATGATTTCAGGACACCTGGTGGGACATTACAATAATCAAGCATGTTTATATATCACCCACATCTGTCTCTAAAAATATCACATGATTTTTTATAATCTACTATTAGCTGTTATTGCTGCAATTAACAATTATTTTCATTATTAATCTATTAGTTGTTTGTGTTTTTTTCTCAAATATACCAAAATGATTGTGTTTTAAAATTTTCTTTGTTACATTTAAAAAAAAACAGACAAAGCTCACATTTAAGAAGCTGAAAAATCAGAAACTTTATTTTAATCATTAAAAACGAAACTCTAAGACCAATTAGCAAAATAGTTGGGGATTCATTGAGTGTCCAATTAATCACTGCAGCCCAATTAGCTGTTTTTTTTTCTTTCTGTAATTCTCAATCACTGCTTAAATCAAAGGCCAGTCATTACAATGCATGTAATGAATGAAACAATTTCCTTCAGGATAATAAAAGTATTCTGATTCTGGCATTAAAAATGCCTGTTGCTCCAAAGTCACCAAGCAGTCAGATCATTTTCATACCTCTGGAAGGACCAACAGCCACAGTGGCAGCTCCCACACTCCTGACTGGCTTTGCTGTGTGATGGAAAAAGGATATATGTGAAACATGTGATTTATTATATCTTATCTCCAAAATATTGTTGGTATACAGTATATAGGCATATTATCAGTGTGTAATGACAGACAAACAAACGTCAGGATAAATTTACTCCTTTCACAGTCAGTGCAAAGCCTTCATTGTGACTTTTATGAAACAAGAGAACTTACACAGAGGTGCCCTGGTTGCTAGAGCAGGAGGCCGCCTGCCTCCGACGACTGTAGATGCTGCCTGAGGTTTGGCAGATTCTGGGTCCTTACGAATCCTTTTCTGCAAACCACCAGTGTAAAAATAGAAAGAAAGATGATATAACTTCTTGAGCTTAAGACATACTTGCATAAGGATGCATAAGTAGCTAATATTGGCTTTAAAATGTGTTATTCAAACATGGCTTACATACCAGGATCACTCAATGTGACTAAAAAGAAGTCCCATATCATGAATCTGTTTACACTGCTTTCTTTTGCACAGCAATGCTTATTATTATGCTACAGCTTTGGCAATTACTCAATAATCACAATATATCTTTCTTTAAATGCAAAACAACAAAAGTTTAATATACACTAGAATTGCAACTAACTAGTAGTAGTGGCAGCAGCAGTCGTAGTAGTAATAGTAGTAGTCAACTAAACCAGAGTGAAACAAAGATGTGTTTAATACAAACCTGAGCTGGAGCCATGTCTTGTCCGTTCTCTGAGCCGCTGCTGTTCGTAAGAACCCGTTTGCTTGACATCACGGGTAAACGAGACATACTAGATCCAGAAAATAAGTAGAAATAATGGTCAGTTAACTGTAAATAATCAATAAACTGAGCACAGAGCAATTTAAAAAAAACAACAACAATTTCTGTTAAACTTACTGTAAAAGTAAAATAACTTTGACTGCACTGTCTTGTCTCTTAGCCACGTAAAACAAAACAAGCTAACGATCACGTCATTGTTAAAGTTAACTTTTACGATTTTAGCGAAATGACTGGACCTGTTACTCGTATCGTCTCCAACGCGCGCTTTATAGGGAGATAAACGAGATTATCAACTTTAATCTATTAAAAACAGTCACCTTAACGTTGATTCCGCTCTCTATATTTTTTGCGGTTCAATCCTCCGCCGTGTTCAAACCGTTTGAATTTCAAACTGGGCTGTTTTGGTGGGCGCTTCGCTCAACCGGCTGTGATTGGTCCAGCCAAGGCAAAGACACACCTCCGTGTTTTAGTGTCTTTGCCACACTGCAACGAGCGTCCCGCTTGGGCGGGATACACGCTGTTCGCACAGCTGCCTCCATGTAGCGATAAGCTGATAAATAAAACGAACCTTGTTTTCCTCATTTCCTTTAGAAAACGCGTACAACGCGTACAAAATAGTAATGTTTGCCTTTTTATTTTTATTTATTTAAGTAATTTAAATCATCACTTTCTAAACGTTTCGGTAAATTACCACGAAAGATAATTGAAAAAAACCTGAAATTAAAATTATGGAAAAATTATCATAAAATTGATTACTATAAGAAGCCTTGATACACAGTATGTTTAGTTCATTTTTAACGTATATCATTAACATTTGGATAACAACTTTTATCATACATATTTTAGGACTGCACGACTGCGATTATTATTATTATTAGATTACTAGACCAGATATATTTATATAGCCTTCCTTCCTGAAATACCACATAAGTCCACCAGTGGGCCCTGGCCCACACTTTGGGAAGCACTGATAGAAAAAATGTTATGTGCTTTTTAGATTTGTTTTAGATTTTTAAAACACATGATATTAGATGAGTTTTTTTTCTTAAGATGAATTGTACTTTGATGATGTTTTACATTGCTCCTTTGTAAATTATTTGTCAATAAATAGATAGAGAGAGAGATAAATAATAACAAAATAAATACATTCAGTGCAATGTAGTCGTGGTTCCTCATAAACTCAAGAAACACAAGACAATGACGTGTTTTCATCATAAACTGTTGTTGAATTTTATTCTTCTTAAGGGAAGAAACAGTCTGTTCAGATGAGCAGGAGGTGTAACTGTGCGCACAGTACACAAGAGTGTAGCGCAAGAGGGCAGTTAATGTATTATTATCATCAGGAGCCTTGGAAATAACCATGAACAGTGGGTTATTGTTATTATTATTTCTTTTCTCTTTTTTTTTTTTTACATAAAAAGACACAATGAAACACAAGAAGGAGGAGTAAATATATATATGAAGACATCAGCCCAGTGTAAGAATCTGCTTCAACCTTGTGATTGGGTCGAGTGTCACTCTGCAGCCGTGTCCCAGGTCAGTGATGTCACAGCAGTGTGCTTACATGTATTTAATAATTTTTGAATGATTTGTTTAAGTGGTAATGGAGGAACTGTGGAAGAGCAATGTTTACATTTTTATTTGTTTGGATTGCAGACCACAGTTTTTGATCCAGTAATCAAATAAACAGGCTTTTTAAGTAAATATTTTTAAACTACTACGGTGAATATCGCTGAGTTCAACAGAAGATTGTGGCTGCAAGTGTTCCAGAAAGAGAAACATATATTTTTAGGTGAGTGAATTAGTCACTTTTCCTTCTTGTACATGTCTGTAATGTCATCAACACGTAAAATTGACCCAGGACACAGCTGAAGATTTGGTTCTTAATAATTGGAGTTCCTTTAGTTTCCCGTATATGGTTTACACAGGACATAGTTCCCTTTTAGAGATGAAAAAAAGAAGAGTATTTTCTATCTATTTTATGTACAGCATACTGAAATACAATAATGCCTCAGTTTCGATAATAATGTGGATAATATTTGCAGTACAGTCATAATGAAAAAAGTAATTATATGTATGAAAAAAAGTCTCTTTAAAAAAAAAAAAGAAAAAAAAAAGATTGATAACAGTACCTGTCAGCCATTTTTTTTAATCACACAATCATTATTTCCTCCAGCAAACACTCCGACGACAACGTTGGGCTGATTTTACTCCCTGGAGAACAGTAAGTAAAAAACAACAGAAAAAACAACAACCGTTCTTTTCCCATTTCCATCACATTCACGCACATCTCTCGACTTTCTCTCCTCAGTTCACATGTTCCTGTATTGGTAGAAAAATACATACATGATATATTTTTTAAAAAAAAAGTACAATGATGACAAACAAAAAGGCATGAAGTATAAGCTTCATCAAGTGCTTTCTTTTTGACCCCTCCCTCTCCACCGAACCCATCCGTCTCTCGTCTTTACATCTCGCCCTGCTGCAGGATTCCTCGCTTTTAGCGCAGTCGTGACCTGTTCAATACTTTGGGCTCTGACAAGAGAAACGGGTTCCTCTTGCTCGTTGACGTCTAAGGTTCAAATTGTGAAAATAAAGACAGAAATCCAGCCTGATTCCACGTCCCTTTTCTTCACCCTGCTCCTCGAACCACTGCGTCAGTGTCATTCAAACTCAAACTCGGTTCATCCTCGTTCCTCACACTGTTTCAGTTGATCTCAGTGATGAGTGAATGTCTATAGTTTTCTCCATGATTGAAACCTTGGTCTTCTATCACTTCCATGTTTTGGCTTGAACTAAATACTGGCAAATGTTCAGATTAATGTGATCTGAATATGTGTTTGTTTTTTAAAATGACATCATTCTTTGGACCATAAATGTGCAGAGAATAATGCTCTTTTTTCTTTCTTTTTTTTTAACTTCACAGATATTTTACACCTTAATCCTCAGATGATGCCGTCACATGACTCACATGAGTTTGTTTACTCAGCATCTCACATCCAGAGCCATGGAAACATCTTCCAACTTTCTCATGAACTCCAAGTCATTTTACTCCGGAAAATGCTTATATATAGCAATAAAAAATGTAATATGAACAAGATAATAAAGATGGTTAGCGTTGCATTCTACACCTGATAGGAAATGATCACTGCCTGTGGTTTCCCATCCCTACTTCTTCTATGTTCCTTTCCAGCGATCCAAGATCTCAGGATCATTGGGGATCTGGGAAAATGTTTTTTCCCATTTGCTTGTCCCTACCATCTTCACTTTATATGAAAACAGGCAACATCGAAGAGACAAGTTGCTGGTTTTCTTGCTAAAAATGGCTGTTGTTTTGGTTCTGAGTGTTGCATCATCATGGGATTGTGGGTTACAACCTACTGGGGTTTTAAATGCAAACAATGCAATAAAAAAAAAAAAAGAGCAGATGAAGACAATCAGAGATAAAGTGCTGGTTTGAGGGTTTCTTTTGTACAAAGTATGGATTAAATTTCTTGACTAAATTAATCTTAGATTAAGTTGTAACTTTTTATACCAGCGTTGAACACAGTGAGCTCAGGAACCATGAATTAAGTAGTAAAATATCTGCGTTTAAAACAAGTACTTTGTTTTACGTTGGATTCAATGTTGAAGCCTAAGGGGAAAAAAATGGCATAGAGTGAATTAAATCTCACTCAATATTTTAAACAGAGCCAATGCCACTCCAAGTCACAAGGAAGTGAAACTAAATTGATTATACTGGTGCCTTGTTCTGTTTTCAGAGTCAGTTTAGTTCTTATTTTATAAAAACTTCCACCATTTCTGCCATTTTCTCTTGATTTAAAAAGGCAACAACATTGAATTCATTAAACTACTTGTTTGAATGGATTTTTCTTTCTTTTTTTTTCACACTGCAGATATAATAATAAGTCAATCCTCAAACAGAGTGTGAAGATGCAGCCTACGAGTTCATGTGCTCCACCTGTATGGCCGATGTGGAGACGGTGAGGCAAAGGTCTTTGTGGACCACGGGTAGGTCTGCCACCGAGACCGGTTTGTACTGGATCTCACTGGCCGACACTGTCTTGTACTGATGCAGGTCAAAAGGACATGGGACCACAGCTTCTGTGGGTTGCTGGGATGACTGGTAGCTGCCAGGGGGTCCCGGGTTAGGGTTCTGGTTGGTGTTATTTGGGTTGTTCTGGTTTTGGAGCTGATTCGCTCGGCCTCCTCTCCCCCGGCCACGCCCGCGACCCCTGCCTGGTGTGAGGCCCTGAGCCTGCTGAGCAGCTACTGTCGCTGCCACGGTTAGTGGGTCAGGGTTGTGCTTCCTCATGTGTTTCATTAGATACGTTTCCTGGAGTTTGGGGGGACAGACACAGAAGAGACAATATAACGCATGGTAAAAACAACAGAAATGTGAGTTCACCAAATTTCTGGGGTCTGACACATGAATAACAGAGATTTAAGAGATTTTCCAGCTTCTTAAATGTGAATATTTTGTGGTTTCTTTGCCCCACATAACAAAGAAATCATTAAAACTGAAGACGGAAAGACATTAGGAAGAGAACAATTAAATATGATTACTTTATTTACAATAAAATGTTGCGGCCCACCTGTAGACAAGCCATTTCTCCTCTTGCATTTTTTTTGACTACGTGTATTTTTCCTGCGAGCTTACCGAGGTGTAGGATCGATTGCAGAGGCCACAGGAGAACAGCTTGGCATGTTTGACAGTGTGCGTGGACAGGTGCACCTCCAGGCTGGCAGCGTCTGTGTAACCGCGGTTACAGTTGTGGCACTTGAAGGGCTTGTCTTTGTTGTGCTGCCGACGGTGAGACTGCGCGGAGGAGACACCGAGAAACATATGACATAAACAAACAAAGAAACATTACAAGAGAAAATCGTCATCGGGTGGCGGACAAATTTACCTGTAGGTTGGACAACTGAGTGAAAGATTTGTCACAGCCAGGGTGGTTACACTTGTACGGTCGGTCACCCGTGTGAATCCTACAAGAAGATGAGTGAGTTACAAACGCTGTTAGTTAATTAGGCATAAAAACGATAGAAATGTAAGTGATGTCAAGTGATTCTAATTATTTACTCATGTCCCTCATTAAAGAGGGAATTCACATTTGTGATGTTGGTGTAATTTAATGGTAATTGGTAATTCAGTCCCTTGCCTTCACACATTTTATTGGTCCAGTGTCCAGAATTGGTGACATCTAATCGTGAGTCTGCAGATTGTAATAAACGGAGAACTCATTTAACTCTCTTCACCAAGCGTTTCAGCAAACTAATGTAACCAGAAAAGCTGTTCTGTGGTTCTGTGTCAAAATGTGAAACTCCCGCTCTGCCTGGTTTGTCCATTTGGGAGCACAAGATGGTGGCCTCTATGCTGGTTGACTGTCACACTGTCCTGACTTACACGAACTAAACAGAGCCATCATTAATGGGATCAGTAACAGTAATCAGTCAGTTTGATCAACTTTTATGTGCTTTGAGTTGTGGAAACTAATAATTAACATAAATAAATAACATAATTTGTCTTGATTCACGTGTCACCACATGGCAAATCAGCGAGGGACGGATCTATGGCACACAAGCACTACGATTCCAGAACATTACAGTGTATAAACACATGTATATTCATGTAAAAATATTTTAAAAAATTATCAAATAAATTAAAAAATATTTAAAAAAATGAAAAGAATATCTGCAAACAGCCACAACACCATAAGTAACTTATCACCTGCTCTCATACATGCAGACATAAAACATTCATATTATCCACCCAGCCCAGCCCAGACCAGTACCGTGTGTGCTGCTGTAGGTGACTGAGCTGCCTGAATGTTTTCTGGCAGTAGGAGCAGGAGTAGGGCTTGGCCCCAGTGTGGATGCGGATGTGCTGGGACAGGTAGCTGGAGTTGGCAAACGACTTGGAGCAGTGGGGACACTTGTGGGGCTTGGCCTCAGTGTGGTTTCTAACACGGGAGAGCCAGGATTGGAGGGTTGAGGAAGGGTGGGGGGGATTGGAGAGAGAGAGAGAAACAAGAGAGAGAGAGAGAGAAACAGCGAGAGATTTTTAAGCTGCAGCATGACCACAATTCATGAGGAACTGAAGACCAAATCATGCGCTTAAGTAAGCAGGATCTGAGATCACTGGTGTTGATCGTCGATCGTTACGTTTGACAGTGTGCTCTTTGTGCTGTATCTGAGTTGTGAAAACACAGAACAAAAACATACAGCAGGCACAGTCACGCTTTTCTCTTTCTCTCGCTCTCTCTCTCTCGCTCTCTCTCTCGCAGTCTCTCCCCTGGTGTGCTCAGTGGGGTAAGGATGTATAATGTGTAATATGTAAATATATATAAAAAAAATTTCCTGTTTGAAAATAATGGCCTAAAACCAATAAATGGCAACTAAAGAAGTGACAACATGAAGGAGGCGAATGATGGTCAAAGGTCAAATACGAAATTGAGACGTGATTTTCCAAATCTTCTCACTGTGAGATTAGCAGCTATTGATCATGGCGTATAAGTCATTGCAGTATAAATGGCTCGTCAAATCAACATTTTTTAAAGCCTATATCAATCTTCTAATATATGCCTTTTACTCATTGGTATCCGTGTATCTCATGAGATTTGATCATGAGAGAGAACTGGAAAACATGGCAGGGCGACTGAGAGATTCTCCACTGAAGGCACTGCCAAGCTTAAAAAACTACAAAAAACAGAGAAGAATCAAATTCTCTGGTCACCTTGACTTTGAAAGTTGTAAATCCAACTTGAGGGGGGTGTTCCAATTGAAATTTCTGACTATGAACCGGAAGAACAACTGGAAACGCACGTGATATCTGTTCACTTGTGATCAGCTCTCATTGGACAGATGTTAATAGCAGGTGTAAATAGCGTTTAAGACACAGCAAGGTGCGAGCCGTGCCAAAGCACAGACTGTAATGTTGTGAACACAAAGCAGGATGAGGAAACCACACTGGTATGTTTTGGAGAAACTGTTATGGTGAAATTAATACCTCCACCAAACACCGGAGCAGCTCATTCTCAGAGGAGTTAAGCTCATGAGAGATCAATGTCAGAGCTGAAAGTGGCTCCCTCTTCTGGTCATCACTCAGTAAATGAAAAAGAAGACATCTTTTAATGAAGGACTATAATGTGAAGCTTTGGACCATGATGTAATTCAAGCCTGGTTTGGTGGACTGTACAAAAAGAGCTTTACACCGTCAGCACACAAATCCGTAACTCACCCGTCACCATACACAGGCTCACACACACACACGTGTGAACATGCACATGCATCAAACACACTTAAAAAATAAGCATCCCAGTACCGTGTGTGCTGCTGTAGGTGACTGAGCTGCCTGAATGTTTTCTGGCAGTAGGTGCAGGTGTAGGGTTTGGCTCCGCTGTGGATGCGGATGTGCTGGGACAGATAGCTGGAGTTGGCAAACGACTTGGAGCAGTGGGGACACTTGTGGGGCTTGGCCTCAGTGTGGGACTTGGCGTGGATCTGCATGTCTGACTTGCTGAAGAACGTCACGGCACACATCCGGCACCTTGGCAAGGGATGAGGGAGAGACGGGAGATAACATTTATGGCACATGAAAATGTCAGAGGTTTGATGTAAGCCATCACCGCCATTTTGACAGGCATCAGGGAAAGCATAGGTGTAAATAGATATCGTTAGCCTAATGGCATAATTGTGATATCGGCCTAACTCAACTCTCCTACCACTGCTGCATCACCCTACCTTATTCCCTACGTCCTTCCTAATGGAAACGCAAAAAAACCTCAACCGTTCCACTTGGTGGAAACATGGCCTAACACTTTTCCTTGTCAAAACAACTTTACGGCATTACATAGAACGTGGGCACACTCCAAAATAATACGCATAACACAGCTGATGAAGACATTATTGCCTATTCTCTTTAATGGTATAATAAGACATATGCTTTAAAAATGCAAAAAAAACACCAACCCAGTTACTGTCTGTAACTTGAGTTCAGTTGTAGACATTTCACCTGTCACTCAATAGGCTTTTTCAGTTCTGACTGAAGTGGTGGGAAGAACCAGGTTTTTCCGAGGACGGAACCTGAAGTTCAACAATGCAGAACGTTCAGTTTTAGTTTGTTGGTGTCACCTGAGTCAAGGTGTGAAAGACGGTCGTAAGGGAACTTAAATCAACATCAACATCTTAAATACCTGATTTTTCCCACCACTTAAGTCAAAACTGAAGAACAACCAACAGAAGATGAGCCTTTACTGTCTGCATTAGCTGACAATGATGAGTTTTTATATAAAAAAATCTATTTTTGTCTGTCCATCACCTGTAGGATTTGGGGCCGTCCTTGCTCGGATGATCATCCTCATCGTTTGACAGGTCATATGGGTCGGCAGAGTGATGCTGTAATACAATGTCAGCATAAATGTGATGCAAAAAATGATGACTACGATGAGCATCGTATTCATGCATATTTCATATATACATATACACAAGCACCTGTCCACCAGCAGCTAGATGTGCTAATATCAATGCATCACTTCCTGGAGGGAGGACTCCGCCTACTCCAGACAGTCTGCCCATCAACTGCTTGCTCTTCCTGCCTCGCTTTGATGGCGTCGGCATGACCACAGCAGGAGGGAGGGCAAGGTCCTGCTTCTTATCTGGAAACAAGAGAAAAATTTTAATGAACGAGCTGGAAAATGGGAAGGTTGAATTTGGGAAGTGATGAATGAAGAAGATGGAGAGAGAGAATCTACTGGAAAATGAAAAAATCAGTCAATTCGCACACACTTGAGTAGTTGAGCGTTGGTTAATCGTAAGCAAAATCAAATATTACAAGAGCGTACACAGGCTTTAACACGATTGTGGAATCCATGGGCATTAGGGCTGCAACTAACAATTATTTTTTTCTGATTAATCAATTTGTGGTTTGGTCGAAGAAATGCTGAAAAAAATGTTGATTTTGTGTTTGCCAAACCTCAAAAATGACGAAGTCCTCAAATGTTTTGTTTTGTCCACAAACCAAAAATATTCAGTTTACTGTCGAAGGGGAGCAAAGAAAACCAGAGCATATTCACAATTAAGAAAATCTGAAAATCACAAGATTTGTATTTTGTTTCTTCTAAAAAATTCAACGTAGTCATCAATTTATATCAACGTATCATTGCAGCCCGAATGTGCATTAGTGTAACAACAGGTAAAAAAAATATGCAGGAATAAATAAATTAAGATTGAAAAGCAGGAATTACTAGAGAAACAGAGGCAGAATAATAACATCGCCTAGTCTGATTTATTTGACATGTCAAAATGATTGAAGAGAGTTGTACCGGTGTTTGAGGGGTGAAGTGCAGACACTATCATGGTGGTGGCAGTAGGATGTCCTGCTACAAAGGACTGGGTGGAGGCCGTGGGGACCAGTGTGCCTTGAGGGGTGGTGATCACTAACCCCGCTATAAGAAAAGAAAACAAGGAAGAAGACACGATGATCTGGTTGACTAGGCATTTAAAAGAAACATTTTAAATATATTTTAAAAGTAACATTAAAGTCACAACAATACTTTTACATAAGGGCCAAAGAACAAAAGAGTCACTTCAGAAAATGCCTGCCCTGGTCTACAATATGTCAGGAATGTTAAGAGTGATAAGTACTTTTATCTCCCCGTAAGAAAACATTTTCCCTACAGGAAACAGAGGGCGTGTCCATTTGCAAACCACTCACTCCCCACACCAAACGCCATAGATAAAATTAAAAGTTATTTTACATAATAGTACCGTGTTTCTCAATCTGTATTACATGAGCTTCCTCTCTGGTGGTACTGTGAGTGTGTAATAGGTGTCACCTTATCTCTTGCTCCATCTCAATCTAATTTTGCTACAACAGAGTGTGAAGTATGTGTGAAGAAGAGGACTATGATGACAGAGCAAATGATCTTATTTGTGAATTGTGAAAAGTCTGCAGCTGACTTTGCTCAGTCAATTTACACCACTATATATTAACGGTGGCAATAATGCTACTTAAATGGTATAAAAACTTTAAGAACAACTGTCATTGTACACAGGAGTGGTCGATCCACGTTGCCTCCATTTGGATTCACCTTAATGTCGCAACTTAACAAATGTCTAACTCCAAGATGAAGTAGCAAACATTCTTAACAATATTGTACACTTAAGCAGCCATAGATTTTGTGAAGCGAGTCTTTTGTTGTAATCTCTTTTCCTAGCGTGCCTGCTGACAGCCATGTTTTGACCCAGAGAAACCATGCTTAACTCATGCTGGTCCTCGGTGCAGGGATGTGCGCACAGCTCAGGCAGCTCAAACAATACGCCACACTCACGCAACCTGAACTACTACTTTAACACAACGCACGTCTCTCTTATCAGCAAATACAACCGAACAACCATGACATGAAGATACCGACACGATTGGAGTGAAGATGGTCAGAGCAGAGCACTCACCTGCAGTCATGATGCCTGTGGACGGAACAGGTACAACGGTGACGTTCTGAGAGGTGTGCGTCTGATGCATGTGCCCGCTGCTGCCACCTCCTGCTTCCTGTTTGGGCACCACTCGCATCCCAGCCCCTGCATCCATTGAGCCCGGAATGGCCAGCACAGCTGTGGGGTAGTGTGGGGAGGAGGTGGAAGACGCAGATGGATGAGGGAAAGAGGGCCCGTTGCCCTTCTCCGGGCCTAGCTGCTCCTTTGCCTTGTTCAGGAACATGGCGTTCTCAATCTAGAAAGGGGGCGAGTGGAGGGGCGGGGTGGTGTTAAGAGCAAGGAAGGGAAAGAGAGGGTGAGGAGGAAAGGTGTGCGGGACGGGTGACGAGGAGCCATGAATGACAATGGTGGGGGCAAATTTGGGGTTCGGGTGAGAACAGGGTCAGGACATTGAGTGCAAAACAAATGAAGAAATGGGGGGTGTATGAGGAAGATATAAGTTGTTTAGGAGTAAGCAAAAAGGTGAAAAGAGGAGAGAGGGACAATAAAAGGTTGATGAAAAGGTGGCAGGACGAGGGATTGGAGCGATGGGTTAGATCCAGGTTAGGAGAAGACAAGGAGGGAGAAAAAAGAGAGTGAAAGCATGGTGAGATGCAAAAAAAAAGTAAATGAAAAAAGAGCAAAGAGGGGTCAAAGAGATGAGAGAGGAGAGGGACAGGAGTGACCACGTGATCCAGAGAAGCTCCACTCTTGTCAAGGACTCAAAACAAGCGTCAATGTGATGTTAAACCAACTTCACCAACAGAGCGAGCATCATTCCATGGTGTCATTACAAACATGTTCAGGGTCAATTGTTATTATGTCAAGTATTTCTTTTTTTTTCCCATATAGCACATCAAGACATTTCCAACAATAAGGTTGTCTCTACCTGTCCTTGTACAGTGGGGACGGGAGACCAAAAGTATGATGAGTTGAAATGGGAATCGTCCATATTTTCTGTAATTAAAAAGCAACACACTTAGAAAACACCCGCCGTCCTCCTCCTCAATGTGATCTGCTGTGAACCATCATGCATGGCTGCATTTCAATCATCTCACTCTGTTTCCTTTCCACATACGCTCCCTTCCACAGGCTGAGACACTCAACGTGTCACAGGTTTAAGAATCGGTTTGGAACTCAGAGCCTTGTCAGCTTGTGGTGGCTCTTGTAAATAAGCAAATGCTTCCAAGATTTCGTCCTGGCGGGATGGTTTTCCATGCGTATTTTGCTAAGATTTACAGAGGAGAGGATGCAGAAAGAAATCAGGTAAAGATGTTGAATTCCAGAAGGGATGGATATAAAAAAAAACTACATGACAGAAGAGGCAAGAGTTGAGAAAACACTGATCGTAATCAGGTCTTTTAGGCTTTTTTTCTAACGCTCTCTAACAGCCCATGTACTTCCTCACACCTCTTACACGGTATGTGTTGCTCTTAACGAAATTCACAATCAAGTCTAATTTTGACTTACCAACACAATGTTTGTTAACTGGTTTACTGCCTGGAAAGATGACGCAGCTACGTTTTCTCAAACAGCACGTGTAGAAAAATAAAGAGTGTGTAATAAGGCTGAACAATATGGAAAACTCATCATATGCATTATACAGAGTACTGAAGTCTTCTTGAATGGCGATAAAAGGTATTTCTCCATGTTTTTACTTAAAATAAAGTTAAATAATTGTTTTGTTTTTAACATTTTATCACAATATGTTGCCCTTTACACTAAAATGTTCTTTGTTTACACTGCAACTTCCTCATATCCCTATGCTTAAAGGAATAAACTTAAACATATTTTTTACAATTATTTACCTTTTTATATACAAGTCAGTAAAATGGAAACATTTTATGGTATGAATAATATAAAATGGGCCGCACAACCTTCTTTTATTTGGGATAGGCTGAGTTTAACGATTGCAATGTGAGACACTGCAGTGTGGATTTGAATAATTAGGTTTACATCTGTTTAAAAATCTATATGCTTTCAGAATTCTATTTGTTTAATCCAACAATCCAGGCAGGTAGTAAGAGATATTTCCAATGGTCCACGGTGTTGGAAGGAAAACAATGCATTTAGGTTTTATTTGTTGACAGCAAACCCAAAGCAGAATAACTATATTAACACGGAATACTATACTAAACTATACTATAAAGTATTTGTCATACAGTCCTCGCAACATTCAACTGTGCACGTTTTACCAATACCGTGCAGCCCTGGTGCATAATATGGTTTGTGAAAAACAACACCCTCAGTTTAAAAGACTACTTTTGTACATTTTCATCACTGAACATGTGATCTTTTCTCATCATCATCATCATCTCCCACTGACATTAAGGCAAAGTGGTCTCTGCAGCACAAACAAGGAAGTGTTGTAATTCCATAGTAACATGCATTTGGCTTTCCATTAAGCATGTGTGGAGACTGAATATGTATATGCCATGCATAGCCATATTGCACACAAACCAAGGGAAGCATGCATGTGATTACATGTTAGTACAGATTAGCTGACATTCAATGCAACTGCGACTGTTGAACCATTTTGGGAAAGTACATGAAAAAAAAAAAGTCGGGGAGTGTCACATCTCATTCAAGACTGACTTAGAACGTGCATTGCTCAATGCATGTTCAAAGTTATTTTTCATGAGGCTATTCTCCTGCAAACCTGTTAATAAATGATGGGGCAAGCTCAAATGGCAGATTAAATAATAGCGAGCTGACAACTTAGCACCAGAAAGGTTATTACGGGGGCCATTCAGAGGGTAAAGTTGAAAGCTTCAATGCTCTGAGAGCCATTAAAATATGTGACAAAATAAAGGCTATGATGTTTCAAATACATGTTAGTAAAGATACATATTTAAGTGGGTGTCTTAGAATGAAAAATACAAGTATTTTCCCCCCCAAATTGGTGAAAAGTTGCAGGCTCCCCTTCTTTCATGAGGAATTTTAACCATTCTCACTATTCACCATCAATGGAAATACACCACAATCAACACATTAGGCTGGTTTGGATTCAAGTGCATCTCAAACTTTAAAACATTTAAAAAATATGGAAAAAGAAAATATGCGCTGATGTCTGTTTCTGTCCGCTGATATTATGCAATTATTAGGGAGTTTATTTACCAAGACAAACAGTAGGCACTGCACAATTTGAAGTCGTGTCACCACAGAAGGATAAGAAGGCACTACCTGATCATGTGACATGCTGGGCATGATTGAAAAGTGTTTTGTCACTGCTTCTGTCTACTATTGTGGTCGTATTCGCCTCTTGCACTTAGTTGAGGATTGTTGTGGTTTCCTTATCAGTCCACACATTTCTCCTGTCATCTGCATTTTTCAATGATGAGTCTTATTTGCTTTTACCTTTTATTGATTTGCCAGTGCCTATATTTTTTACTTATTTTCTATGTTTACATTTGGGGCTTTATAAATGCACAAATCAAACATGTACACAAAAACAGGCTGATGTACTATATTTCCATTTACCTTTTTAACAACACACTTATCTACTTCCAACTCAAGAGTAAAGACTTTTTGAGCAATATCCTAAAATAAATTTTCCTTTTCAAAATGTCTATTTCCATCCAGTGTTTTAATGCACAAATCAATAACACACATAATAACCAGGTTGGTTAACAATTAATCAATGAATCAACTACTAACGAATTGTCAACACATTTCTATAATCACTTAATAGGATGGAATGTTCTTGAATTGTTAAAACAACTTTTCACATTTTTCAGCTTCTTAAATGTGAATATTTTCTGGTTTCTTTGCTGAATATTAACAAAGAAAACATTTAAACTGAATTTTTTTATTTCGAGATATAATTTTAAGGTTAGTCAAACAGTTTATGTTTATTACAGTTTACAATTATTTTATTAATTTGGAAAATAATTGACACATTAATCAATAATGAAAATAATGGTAGGTTGCAGTTGCAGCATTGTCAATAAGTTATCATTTCCATTCCCCACAGGTGTAGTAACTTTTCTTACAGTATATCTGCTGCTTCTTTTTTACTTTATGTGTATACAATTCTTTTTAATGAGCAACAACTGCTCTGTGACTACCTATGTAAAAGATACGATATTATCGCGATGTGCGATAATATCGTATTTTTGTCCTATCTTTAGGCACAATCTGGCCCTAAACTATTGCCACTGTTAGCCTCGTGCTAACGTTAGCCGCTAATTAAAGAAGTCGCGTAAATGCAAATGTCAGAACACACGCAGAAGAGCCCGTTCTCGCAGGATGTGTTTACACTCCAGCTTTAGCAGCTGACAGTGGCTAAAATGAGACGTCGGCGGTTTTACACACACACACACAAACATGGCTAGCGTTAGCTCTTTAGCGCAAGAAGACAAGGGGCGCTAGCTAACTTGCCTCCATTAATTTTCCTCCTTTTGTTCGCTTTAGCTACAAGGAGGCCTGTGTGTTCATGTGCTTTAGCTTTGGTCGCTGAGTAAACACAAACATCCGCGCTCCCTACGCCTCCATTCCTCACTCCCTGCTCATCTCACTGAGAGAAAATAAAAAAAGAGAAAAAAAAGTCTCGAATAAAAACGAAGGCAGAAAAACGTCGACGCCGTTGCCTCTGTGGGAGACGCAGCTTCATGCAGACTTCCGGCGGGTCGGGACGACGGAGCTCTCAGACACAGTGAAAATAACACTTCATTTACAGACAAATAAGAACTCCAGCGTTAATTACCGGTGAAGTCGATTCCCCTTCAACCCCCCCGCTGCTTCCTAGGGTCGGGACAGTTGGGAAACTTTGTCCAAATCCGCCCCTCAAACCCTCAGATGTGCCTTTTTTTTCTTCAGGTTTTTTTTCCTTTTTTTCCCTCCAGCTCTCGTCCGCGTCAAGATGGACAAGAGTCAATGGTTGCGTTTCCGCGCATGTCTTTCAAAATAAAAGCATCCCAAATAACATATTAACTAATATACGATGTACTTAATGCCACGCTATTATTAAACTAAGTAAAAAAATACGACGATGAATAATAACATGTTTTAACTCAAGCCTGTTTTGTTTGTCATTGTGTTTGTCTTAACTGTCAACTATTATAGACACTCTTCCTGTTATTAGTTTGGCTTTTTACAGCTAACTTGACGTGGCTGCAAATAGAGCCTTCCGGTGTGGTTATAATGGCTTCAGCATAGTTTCCAAACTGATCAGAATAGTCACCAAAAACACACAAGTGAATGTGCCACTCACTCTGTGAAACAAAAACACACTGTTGACTGTATTTATCTAAGTGCACATGAGGGACTTCTCTACAATTACACTGCAAATGCAAATTTATTAAAACATGTTTTGGTGTTTACAATACTTATATTTGGAAGCAGAATACATGGAATAATACATTTTACGCAATTATAGAGTAAAAATGCTTGTTTCAGTGAAACAAAACTACAATTTCTATTATTTCTGAATTCCGCTCATTACACTTTATTTTAAAGCTATTAGGACCCTACCTTCTGTGGTCTTTCTAAAAACAATATACATATATTATGCAAAACGGAAAAGTAGAATTTGATGACCTTATTAAATGTAAAATAATACAGCTTCAAAGTCAGTTGTTATCAGAAAGAGAAAAGAAAAAACATCTGTTTTTCTCCCTTTTCAGTTTAATGACGAGCATATTGTGTACACAGTTGAAAACAGACTAATTAAAATGCAACACACTATTATCCTCCATTTCGTTTTTACACTGTAACTTGAAATTATACAGAGAACACCCAGAACTCTAGATTCGCCACATTTATAAATAAAGCACGGGGACCGCAGTTAGTAAATGTTAGTCGAATTGTTAATGGTGATTTGTGAAGCAAACAGTGCGACATACTAATACTCCCAACTATCAAATATATACTGTATATATCGTATAAATACTTCTACATCCATACATAGTGTCACTTCATTACACTTGAGACATTCCATCAGAGAAGCACACACACAGGTTACGTTTTCCGTGTCTTTAGCTAGTCAATAAATAATCTACGATAATCTGACAGTGAAGCAGCGAAGCAACATGTCCTGAAAACACACGTGTTTGCAGATTTTAATCATCAAAGCGTGTGACAGGCATCAATGCCTGTATAATAACAGTAGATATAAATAAATTCACCTTTTTTTTAAAGAAAGCCATTCTGAATACATTTGGTTGTACCATAGTGGCAGTGCAGTGAGATTACGAGCAGATACTGAGACGTTTAGGGCCACTGACATGGAGGAAAAGGCAAAAAAACAAAACAAACACAGCTCATTCAAATAAGACATGCAGTTAATTTTGTTACAAGAAATTACACTGAAGAAAAAACATTAAAAAAATGGGTTTTCCAGATGTCACAGTGAGGTAGAGGGCGATAAGAGTGGAAAGGTTATGATTTAAGGACTAATTTTCAACACTTTACCTTCACCTTCAATTCCAAACTTTAAGTCACACAAGTATGAGAACTGCTACATAACTGGCTCTCCAGCAATAAGACAAAAGGCACCACTTTACTTAAGGTAAACTTCCAGGAAAAGGGAAAGGGACAAATGTTTTAATTAATGTAGAATATTGAGGTTGCAATTTAAGAACCTTAAATGAAGGAATACACATTTGTTATTTAGTGCATAGACTGGATTACCTCAAGTAAAGGGTCCTAAAACTAATTATTTTCCAAAAACAAAAGAAAAAGAACAGCAAAACAAGACTATAGGGAAATCGTGAGTGGAAAACACATAGACATACATATAGATAGCAAAAACAATGACAAATTAATAAAAAATAAACACATTTTAGCCACTAAAATGTTGCAGATATTATAAATTTGATTACCTTTAAGTCTGCAAGCATCCATGATAATGTCAAATGTAGAGTTAATATGAATTCAGACATAAACACATGATGTGAGAAGCTGCACGTTTTAGTCTTAGATTGTGTAACGTGGGTGACATTAGTCAATGGAGGTTATGAACCGTTTGCATTAAAACTTTCATGTTAAGATGCACTTAAGGTTTGGCAGCAAGGCAGTGGACATGGACAGCTACAGACAGAGACGCAAACAGAGGAGTGACAGGAGACTTTGTTATTCATGTGACACAAACACACACATAATGTGACAGCAGAAGAAAAGCAGAAAGTGGGGGAAGAAAGAGCAACAGTCGAGGAGATACACAAGGGTTACAGTTACACGTTTTAAAATCTGACTGAACAGAGAACGCTGTTCCACTGCTGTACTGGGGGACACAAAGATTATATACAAATAAATAATAAGAAATAACTGTAACTGTAGTCGAACGAGGACAATACTTTGAACAAGAGAAAATCTGATAGCAAAAAATGAAACAGTTTTGTCACGGTCACCTCACAGGAACATGAGAGCAAGATGGCGACGGAGGCAGATACAGATGATGTGAGAGTGGGCTGGTTAAGAGGAAACATTTATGTTTAGGGTCGACTCATGCACAGAGTCCAGGCAGACGGTAAGACGGCGGCAGAGTGGATCTGCCTGGACGCCACTTTGGTGGATTCTCTTCAGCCTGTGCGAGATGTCACCTGCAGGAGAAGAGACGTGTCTTTCATTTCATTTTAATCTGGTTTACATCCGTCTGCCAAACAATAAAAAGAGATAACTGGTTTTTAATGTTGTGGCAGGCGAGTCAATATGTTAACATGACGTTTATTGTGTTAGTGGGACTAAAACCAAAGTTCAAAAACACAGATTATGTGATTGAGAGGTGAATTGCTATTTCCTGTATACGCTCAACTGGACCCAGACTGGTCCAAACTCTCTTGACTATACTCCTCAGGTAATAAATACACTTTTAAAAGTCATTACATGTGATGTATCCTGGTCTCTAGTGGACAAAACAGTTGATGCAAGACAGGAACCCAGGAGAAACCATCAGGCTGTCGGTAAGACTGACACGCTCATAGATTTACCTGGGAGATGTTGACTCCAGTCAGTTTCTCCACCGCCGCAGGGAGGCGCGTCATGATTTCCAGAACCTCTCCTGACAGTTTGGCGGCGCCCACGTCGCCGCCGCCGCTGGACACCATGGTCACCTTCTTGGCCTCACACAGAGGCTTGCTGATCTCTTCTGCCATCTGGTGGTAGATACCAAAACATGTCAAAACTCAGATCAGCAGACACACAGCACGCACATTGGAGCAATACATTTATGTAATTAGATTACTTCAAATTTAAACGAACTAGCGTATTGTCAAGGCAAATGTGACCAAAAATCAATCATTAGGTTGTGATGGACTTTAAAGCACAGTGTTTCTGACCAGAGGCAGCTTCTCCAGCAGCATGTCCACCATGGCTCCATCCTGGTACTGCTGGAAGGCCTCGGCCTTCTTTGCCATCTGTTCAGCCTCAGCACGACCCTTGGCCTCCACTGCAAACGCCTCGGCCTCACCTTTGACCTGAAGGAGACAAGAAGACGATCTTTCTTGACCAGAAAACACACTCGCCTCAGATACATAAATGAGGTTCAAACCCAACAAGAGACAGAGTTGTGTGTCTAATTATTTGTGAAGATTAAATGGTCAGTGGCCCTGCTGACTCTATAGTTCTGCAGTAGATAACTGTGACTCACTCTGATGGACTCTGCTTCGGCTTCAGCCTCCATGATCAACTTCAGCCTGAATGGAGAGACAGAATACATTCAGGCTAAGAACCAAAGACCCAGACTCACGGAACAAGAAAAAAACAACAGAACAGGCAACGCACCGCTCAGCCTCGGCCAGTTTCTCCAGGCGATAGCGCTCAGCGTCAGCCGGTTTCATCACTTTGGCCTCCAGCTCTTTCTCCCTGCGGGTGATCTCCTGCTCCTGCAGTGTGATCTGCTGCGTCCTCTCCACCACCCGCACCTGCATCTTCTCCTCCTCAATCCGCTGCTTTGTCTTAGCTACCTGTTAACGATGAGTCACACGAACACATGTGAACAGCCTGTGTAGTTGTAGACTCATAAGATGCTGATAAAAGCTCCTGCTAACCCCGACCGTGACACTGCTCTAAACGTGTCCAGATGTGTACCTGCAGCTGGTAAGCCATCTCTGACTCAGCCTTCTTAGTGTTGACCTCGATGTCGTAGGCTGCTTTCTTCAGCTCATAGTCTCTCTGAGCCTTTGCCATGTCGATCTCATTCTTGTATTGAGCGGAAATTTTCTCCTGCATTGCATGGGCTTCCTGCAGAGGGAAAGAGAGAGAGAAAGTATGGAACAGTAAGAAACATCCATCCATCCATTAATGTGTACATCTTGTCTTTTGAGAGTCATGGCAGTAGCTGGAGTCAATACCGGGGACGACATACAAAGAAACTCAATGAAAACCACTGTGTTGGCCCCAACAAGAAACCCATGAAGAGATTAACAGAGTGAAGATGCTAAAAACATGCATGAGGGTTTGGCAACTATGCTTCATTGTTCATTGGACACACTCAATAGACCCCAGCCATAGAGCCATACATCCAGTGTACTCTGAGTGCCGGTCCCAAGCCTGGATAAAAGGATGGGGTTGCGTAAGGAAGGGTATCCGGCTTAAAAATCAAATGTGTGGACCCTCTGCCGTGGAGACTCATGAACAAGCCGAAAACAAAAAAATATTTATATCTCACTCTGATCACAGCGTCTCTCTTGTTCTGGGCCTCTCCGATTCGAGCGTCTTTCTGAACCTGGGCTGTGCGACCTTTCCCCAGTGAATGCAGGTAATCCTGTTGTTAAAAACAAAGAAAAACAAAACAAAACACACATTCATTCAGTTTTAGGACCAACTTTGAAAATCATGCAGCTGGCCACACACATATCAAAAACATGAATCTACAAGAGTAGAATGTCTCCTGTTGTACCTGGTCGTCATGAACATCTTTGAGCGTGTAGCTGACCACACTGATGCCCATGTTGACCAGGTCAGAGGAAGCCACCTTGAAAACCTGCTCCGAGAACTTCTTACGGTCCTTGTAGATCTCCTAATTAGAGGAAGAAGTTTACAGTCATACGATGTTGTAAATCCGTGGGTTCCCAACCTGGGGTCCGAGAGATCACATGGGGGGCGCAGACCTTTGTCTGCTCTGTGGTTATTAAAATTATATTTGTGCATATTACATTTCATAAATCACAATCCCACACTCTACACGATAATCACAACTCTTTATCAACCAAACTTAAACCCATTTTGTTGGTCCTTATTAAGGTATTATATATATATACCTTAAACCGAGCTGACCGTGTTCCAGTTGAGAAGTCAAACAGTCCAAACATGTCCACAAATAAACATTAAACAGCACAGTGTATGAACGCCGCAGTTTAAAAATTCCGACTCCCAACAACAACACTGAAAACACTATAAGGTTATTGACTTTGCTGATTAGTAGAGTAACGTGATTAACATTTTCTTGATTAATCAATTAGTTGAAAATGTCAATCAATATTTCCCAAACCTCAAAATGACGACGTCCTCACGTGTTTGTTTTTTTTGTCCACAAACCAAAGCTTTTCAGTTTACTGTCATTGAGGAGCAAAGAAATCACAATATATTCACACTCAAGAAGCTGAAATCACAGAACTCGATGGGTGATCAATGTAGTCATCGATTGAATCGACTGTTTTTTTTCTCTCTCTCAAAAAAAAAGTGAGTCACCTCAACAGTCAAGTGAGCGATGATGGCTCGCTGATGGCCCTCCAGTGTCTCCAAGGCGATCTGGGAAATCGCCGCCTCCGACTTCCCCATGAACATTTGACAGGCTGCAGCCAACATCTGCTTGTTCTGACCCTGGATCTTCATCTAGAAGAAAACAACAACTCATTTCAACACCAAACCCAAACACAGATGTGATCACAGGGTTTTACTGTCCATGTCCATGACGAATATAAGCAAATGTTGACTACGGTTGATGCCAGTGTTGAGGAATCAGGGCAACCAATGACAAAAGTATGATTTTTGTGTCTCCACAATCACTGACGCACACTGACCTGGGCGACACCTGTCACAGAGACAGGGACTCCATGACGTGTGTAGACTTTATCGCTCTTCACGTTCAGAGTCAGAGTGTTCAGGGAAATCCTGCAGAGAGGCAGCGTGAGACATACACACATACATACATACAGGAAATCACTGATTGATTATAAACCACTCTAACAGTGTATGCAGATAAGTATAGTCTTTTCCGCTTCTGTGTTTGTTTGACACGTTGAGTTGCAGGCATTGAGTGTAGGGGTTGAGGATCAAGGTAAAGGATCAATGCCAACTTCAATCGAGACAAAAAAGCATTAAGTCAATTAAAGTGTGGTGCCATGAAAGGAACTGAGGGATAAATGGAGGAGGAGCAGCATGAGCATTAAAGAGCAGATGTATCCTGCACTGCTCTGTTTGCGGAGTAATAAAATAAATTTGACAGGGAGATGGAAATAAAATGGCTCAAGTGAGGTGGATGTTTCTATGTGTTCTATACTCACAAATCTGTTCATATTATTAGGAAATGATAAAAGCTGGGATTTCAATGACTCATTGGTTCATCGACCGAAATTCATCAGTTTCAGTGTTTCTTTAGATAATTAAAACAAGCCTTCTGATTTTTCAGCATCTTAAATAACAAAGAAATCATTAATACTGAATAATTTTGGTTTATGGGCCAAACAACAGATTAATCGAATGTACAATAAGGTGGCACAAATGAAAAAAAGAGTAAATATCCAGATGTTAGCCACCTACCTCTGTATCTGTTGAACACAGGGGAAGACAAACACTCGACCTCCGACGATCATCATGGGAGGCGAACGACAAAAACCTGGGCGAGATTAGAGACCAAGTGAGGCTTCACATTAGTGTCCATTCTTTTGGTCACACACTTTTCAACGACAATCACATTTTATGATATTATGGAAAATGGGCCTCTGGTATCCTTAAACAATATTTACATATTAGGTATATTTCGGGCACTTCGTTCAAACATACAAATGAGTGGAGAGCAACAACAATATGGCACTCAAGGTGGTCAATATGGCGCTGTATATGACAGGGATACAAAACAGGCCACCATGTTACCTGACACCACCATAGCCTCGTTGGGACCACAGGTGTAGAACATGTTTGCCGCTTCTTCTTTTTCTTCTTCTTCAGACTGAAAATAAAAGAAAACAAAAAAGGTTGATACTCAATCATGCAAAGACTTGCAACCATTTTACTGCATAATTTATCTGGTTTTAATCTTGGGACCGAGCCTTCACCGAGCCTTCACTGAGCCTTCGCTGCAGTTGCCCCCACTCTCTGGAACTCACTCCCACAACTCGTCAGGAACTCAGACTCACTACAGACATTTAAATCACTACTCAAAACCCACCTGTTCAAAACTGCTTACACCTAACTGTCTATTTACCACTGTTTTTATTTCAGTCCTGTCCTTTGTTTTGGTTTGTGTTTGTACAGCGTCTTTGAGTGTCCAGAAAAGCACTATTTAAATATGCTGTATTATTATTATTATTACATGTGAATTGTGTACTAACTGTTTAATATCTGATATTTGTTGATGGAGAAAGCATTAATTTTAATCTTAATTAAGTCTTAATCCCACAAAATATGTCCACAGCAGTGTCCCATATAAATTCAGACAAAAAAGTACAATAGTTTCTGATCCACAAGGGTACATGGCAGTTTAAGGGGTAATTTAAATGAACAATTCTATAATTTTCTTCAAAAACTTAATTGACTAGGGTTGTCTTTTCCCCATTTCCCCCACTTCCTTACACGAGGCTCATTATTTCTTCATATAAGCATGTTTACACATTTCTGCTGTCAAACATTTCATGAATGCTGCTATATGTGTATACAGAATACAGAATTGAAAGACAGGACATATAATGAAAGAACCTTCTCAAAGATTCCAACAGAAGTGGTAGATTAAAGCATCATACGTGTAAACAATCTGTTATTACGTTTGCTATTTTTTTATAATGACGCCATTGTAGTCACATTTCTGTTTTATTATGCCCTATAATTTAAAAACAAAGAGGGAGGGGTTAAAGGAACCACACCACATAGCGAAAATCTAATTTGATCAAACGTTGCGCAGCAGTCAAATTATCAATACAAAGCAGTAAAATAACACGAAATACAGACATACATGAGGAAAGATAGCGGCTAAATCCACTATCTGCCCATTAAAACAATCAATTAAACGCACACATCAGTGAATGGGTGTATACTCGGTGAAGTGACAGCCACATATTTACCTGTCAGTGAATAAAAGGAGTTGGATTCAGTGGCGAAACCGTGCCTTTTGTTGGTTAAAATGAGTGAATTGGATGTAAATTTGTTCCTCGGTGTAATGGTTATTATTTCCCGTCAGGCTGCTGCTCCTGCTAACGCTGATGACGCTGATGATGAAGATGTCAGTAAACACAACACGGACTCCAGCTCTGCGGCTTCTTTTCCAGCACGCCCATTCATCCAACGGCACGACTTCGCCATCTTGTGGCGCAGTGGGGGAACTGTCACCAGTAGGCGTCATGTTATAGGCAAACATCCGCACCGTCCTCCTTACCGAGTAGTTAAACGTTTTGTGGTCCTAAATCAGCTGATGTGAATCGTATTTGAGGTTTTTGAACTTATTGACTATATTACTTTTGTATTTCCATTTTCCTTTCCTTTGGGCTATGTATCATCTTAATATTTGTGGTTAGTGGCCACAAGAAATAAATAGTGGACTTACTGTACTTAATTCAAATTATTGGTAAAAAATTCAATTTCAACAATCTTTTCTTTACCTTTTTTCTATTAGTTAATTTGTTTTAGTGATTTTGTATTGAGGGGGAGGATTTTATATAAGCCCTTTGGGCTTCTTTTCCTCTCCTGCACAAATATTTGCCTTCCTATTATGAAATATAATTCTTCTTTTATCATTGTGCATATGAATAAATAAATAAAAACAATAGAACACTACACATTATTTCTAAAAAGACATATGAGTAGTATGTATTCCAAGTGCATTGGAGGAACTATGCAACCTTCAATTAGCTTCAAAACCCAAAAAAACATGACCAAAATGGTGGCCTCATTAGACATGACCCTGCTCCTGATAAAAAATGCATACGGCCACTTCTGATGTCATGTAAAATCAAAATTGTACACTCGTGAAAAGAGTAAATATAGTATTTTAAACTCAATGTTGAAATAATCTACTAACATTTTACGCATAGGACATTTAAATAAAAGTACCCTTTATACCACTATGGTTACAGAGTAGGAGAGTATAGCAACAGAAAAAGGAAATACTTGAATAAAATGCGAATATTTAATATAATATCGTTTAACTCAGCGAAGCTCCAACAGGGCAGTCCTGACGTTGCACACAGCACTCCCACTCCCTTTCCGGTCCTTGATTTTTGGATCAGAAAACCCCCTTTAGAGAGAAAAGAAAAATAAGCCAATCAGCGCAGGGGATTTATGGGTTTATCATCCAATCCTAATTGCGAACGGCTTCCGGGAACGTTTCTCTCCCGCCCACTGGAGTTGCAGCTGCGCAGTGAGTTAGCAAAGTATCCGTATGACGTGCTCTCCGTGTCGGCGTCAGAAGCTCCAGCAGCTCCGCTTCATCCTCCATCCTCCAGGCTAAACCTCCTCGACCGTCTACAGCCAGAAAATATGAGGGAGATCGTGCATATTCAGGCCGGACAGTGCGGCAACCAGATTGGTGCTAAGGTAAGAAGAAAGGCCGACATTTTGTTTTCGTTTTTTAAATCGTAATTTATTTGTCAAGATAATTGTTTTCCCTTAGTTGTTGTTCTCCTCAGTTCCAATTATATACATAGATATAATTTTTCTATTACTCATTTACAAAGACGCAGTTCAACTATTTATCTTTAATTCGTTAATGCCACAAATAAACACTTTTAAATGCCCGTTGTGTTTTTATATTCCCATAAACCTTTTTAAAGTTGGACAACAGACATTTTAATATGTTTAAAGTTACTTTTTGACTTAAACAGCACTGAATTAGTGTATATTGTGTGCCATTCAACTTTAATTGGAAGAAAATGTACATTTTGTACAGTTTGAATGTGTTTTAAATCCCCATTGCACACATGTTTTGTTAAAACTGAATATCCCCCAGAAATAATGGGAAAGTTGTAGGACATTTTAATTTAATCCTGTTTTACATTGGCAACTAGTGCCATAAATCCCTGTTGAAGTGAGCCAAAGTTCACTTTAAGATAAAAATAGCCCAGTATCCAAACAGGTCCTCTGTTTAAGCAAGTCTATCTTTAATTAAACACTAAAGTAAGCACAAGAACAGAGTGAAACTTTTAAGTCTTGATACAAGCACTATAAAGGGAGGTTGTGTGACTGTTAAAACTCAAATGAACACAATAAAATGAGCCATGATGAATGAATGAATGAACATGGCCAGACATGAGTAGTCACAGAGCCAGCTGCTGCTTTGACCGCCCGCTGAGCTGGAGAAGAGTCACCCAGAAAAGAGCTAGAGAAAAAAGGGAAGAAAAAAACAAGCGAGGAGGAAAAAAAGAGAACTTTGCTGAGGCAGAGGAGAGGAACGTGAAGGGGTGAAGGGAGGATGGGAGAAAACAAGTGGCTCAGTGTGTTTGTCATCTGAAAGCACTGAGATGTGGTGATTTAAATGGCCCCTTATCTAGTCAGTGGATCACATGCACCACCAGGCTGGACGTCCCCGTTTACAAACATACAAGTCTGTAAACAACTAAATAGCAACTGTTTCTAAGCATATTTAGGGCTGCAACTAACCATTATTTTTGATAATCCATTAATCTGACGATTATTTTCTCATTTAATCGAGAACTTTTTTCGTATTTACCAAACCTGGAAATGTCTTGTTTTGTAAAATATTTACATTTAAGAAGCTGAAAAATCAGAAAGCTCAAAAATCAAAAAACACTCCTATCAAAATAGTTGACAATTAATCCAGTAATAGATTAATAATTGAATAATCATCGCAGCCCTAATCATAGGTTAGTTACTTGTTTATTGTTGGCATTGATAAAGGGCCCCAAAATCAAATCTTGCTTTGGGCCTCATAAAGGCTCGGGCCGGCCCTGCTGATAACTCACATTAGGAATCTGCTTCGTTTGTGTTTGACAATAAAAGGTTCAAAATAATGTCACAATAACAACGACTAAAACAAAAGACCGGACATTATTCACTCGTCAGACGCAGCATGAGGCAGCAGGAACATATGGAGTGACTCAGACACCACTCAGTGGCCTTAAACACAGAGAGACAAGTGTATTTACGGAGGCTGAGGTCGTCCAACACAGATTAACTCTGCCTCAATTCAGCTCCACCACACTATTTTCTACTGTGTGTTACTAATAAAAAAAACTTCTCCACACGTATGATTCACATTCAAAGCACAAATAATCTATTTATTTTCTGAATTGTTCATTTTGTTATTCCAACCAAATGTATGTTGTAACTCCACTGGTCTCCATGGTGAGAATTAAAGAACAGATGATCATGGATTTTCTTTCTGCCCTCTCTCTCTCTCTCACACACTCACGCACAGATTACAGCCAGTTGACTGAGCTCCTTTGACAGTCTGTGCTCTCGTCTTAACGGAGTTTGGCATCGCCGTTGAGAAACGAGGTCGACCGAATCCAGCTCTGCTCTCACTCTCTGACGTCTTAAAACAGAGTCTCGTAAAACCATTGAATTCAGCTCCTTTTAATTTTTAGAACACAGAGCGTTTAGGCTGCTTTTTTCCATGACTATTTTAAAACAAATAAACAGTGGCGATAAGAATGTGTAATATAGAGTGACGTATATCTTTTTTTTTTCAGCACCACCTATAGACAGTCTGATGAAATTATATAATTTCCCCAACTATATAAACACACCTGAGCATAAAAGTACTCCAATTTCTTTTTTTTAAAAATCGGATTGAATTTGTGTAAATATGTACATTTTCTGCAGTGGCTGTGAAATACTGTCACACTGAATTACTTTTTTAAATTGTTAGTTGTTCTTCTTGATAATTTCCACAAGAGCAGAAAGAACACATGTTCAAATGTTTATTTTTACATCATATGTCTGTTTTTAGCTGTTCTATCAAACCTCGGGGCTGTGATGTGAATCAAAACAGCCTTTGGTGGACTTGTTGTGACAGGACATTGACAGTGTTTCTGTGCACATTATTCAGCGTGTCAAGCCATGAATTATAGCTGCTCACCACATGTTGACGATATATATTTATATTTAGAAATAGGAGAAGAAATGGAGGTGTGTGTGAGCGAACATGTCGTTTTCAGGTGACGATCCTGTGACTCCTGCTGAAGACGCGGTCACATGACAGGCAGACACACAGAGGAGCCATTCACTGTGAAATTAGTTTGCAATGACAGCGTTAATAAGCACAAACAGATGCTTCTTTCTGGAAGCATGTGACATGACCCAACAACTTCACACACTACACATTATTTTTTATCAGATGTTCACAGGTTGGAAAGTGAAAGTTTACATTTATACCCGAGCCTCGACACTTGAAAACCAAAGAAAGCGCTCACAAAAAACGATGGCATATTTCTATGATTGGGAGTTCATGTGAATACTGGAAAATGCCGTGTAGCAAATGAGCCTGCATCTTAGTCAAGAGAATGTATTTATTTGTCTCTTTATCACGAGGTACGACACCTGTTATCACGTGATAACACATCGAGTTATGTCATTATCGCGAGCAAAACAAACCTTTTTATTTATTGAGTTTATATTCTCTGCTTCCATATTAATGTACACGAAGGTTCAGTACTTTTTAATTATCTGTCCTCTTCCTTTGTTTGTTTGTTTGTTTGTTTGTTTGTTTAGTTCTGGGAG
The DNA here is from genome assembly GCF_019176455.1 of Solea senegalensis. Taxonomy (NCBI): domain Eukaryota; kingdom Metazoa; phylum Chordata; class Actinopteri; order Pleuronectiformes; family Soleidae; genus Solea; species Solea senegalensis. Next base: position 15,363,865 of record NC_058039.1, on the reverse strand, counting down.
GTGATCAGTGACGAGCACGGCATTGACCCAACAGGAACCTACCATGGAGACAGTGACTTACAGCTGGACAGGATCAGTGTTTACTACAACGAAGCCTCAGGTGAGAACATGCGGTCATACATGACATACTGTCATGTTGTAGATGCAGAGACCAGTTGTTTTTCTCAAAAGTCAGTGAGGGTTTAACTCTTTCCCACCACCCTCTTATTCACTTTAAGTTAACATTTATGCAGGGAATTGCCCGCAGTTTTTTATGAAATAAACTTAAATAAAAATTAAAGTGTGTGATTTTGACATCTCAAAGAAACATCATGTGCTTTGAGGTTTAATAAAAAAATTCAAATCAGAACACCACCCCCTGGTGGAGAAACTGTCTTAATGCAGCAGCAGGACACCTTCAAATATATGCATCCTTCTATTGGACATTTGAGGCACTACACTGTACTGCAGGCCATTTTATTCCAGTTCTTGAATTCTAATAAACTAAAGCACATTTGGTTCATTTCTTTATTCTCAACAATTCCAAAACAATTTCAAGCATTTTTATGTACATAAAGTCAAGGTTGTCAGTTGCACTCCTGTATTTGAACTAAAATAAACAAAAAGTCTGGAGTCTTTCTGTCAAGTTTCTGTTTGTTTACTAATGTATGAACTGCACTAAGAGATATATCAATTGATGCTCAAATGTCAGATATCTAAATTATGTGGTGTTTAGATAAAATAAGAGACATAATTACACTGTTTGTTTGGTTTTCTATCATTATTTGACCATTAGGAACACAGCGGGAAGCTACAGAAAGAATGATTTTTATTTTAAAACTTAAATTGCAAACCCTTTATTAAAAACCCCTGCCAGAGATTCAGAAATTCCCTGTGGACTTTAATTAAAGTAAACCAGACAAAAGCAATTTTCCAAAAATGATTATATTGTTTTTAAAAAAGAGTTTCTGCCTACCTGAAGCAGCATTTCCAGTCTTCAGGGTGAATCACTGTCTCTGAGACATCAGATTTCTGTCTTTTTTAACGCCTCATTTGTTATGGTTTTATAGTTGTGTGTGTAATGTTTTGTGATATGTTGTGTTAATCTGTGTGTGTGTGTGTGTGTGTGTTTTTGTGTGCAGGTGGGAAGTATGTGCCCAGAGCCATCCTGGTTGACCTGGAACCTGGCACCATGGACTCAGTCCGCTCTGGACCCTTTGGGCAAATCTTCAGACCTGATAACTTTGTCTTTGGTAAGAATTTGCCGTATTTGAGTTTAGGGCTGCAGCTTACAATCATTTTCATAATCATTGAATTGTTTTTTTGATGAATTTCTTGCGATTTGTTTTTTTTTTGTGTGCATAAAATGCATGAAATGTAATAAACCTCAGATTGATGACAAACTGAAATATTCTGTGTTGTCTACAAACCACAATTGTTTGGTGTACTGTCATAGAGGAGCAAATAAACTGGGATATATCACATTTAACAAGCTGAAATCACAAAACTCACTCATGCTGATTAGTCAGTTATAAAAGTATTTGTCATTTAAAAGTTAAAGTGGACCAGGTTTCTGTTTGTTCAGACTAACACACGTCACCAAACTAAAGCTAAAATGTGTGGATGTCGAGTGTCGCTGAAGGTTTTAAATCCTCAGATCAGGGTTATTTTTGAGCATCTGAAGGAGGACATCTGAAAGCTGCTGCTTTCTTTCAAATAACTAAATGAAATGGGGATCAGCTGCCACTGCTCATGTCTCCAAAAATCAATAATCTTATTTGTGTACGGAAAATAATTGATTGTGGTTTCATTTTCTCAGGTCAAAGTGGAGCCGGAAACAACTGGGCCAAAGGTCACTACACAGAGGGGGCGGAGCTGGTGGACTCGGTCCTGGACGTTGTGAGGAAAGAGGCGGAGAGCTGCGAGTGCCTGCAGGGCTTCCAGCTCACGCACTCACTGGGAGGAGGCACGGGCTCCGGCATGGGCACCCTGCTCATCAGCAAGATCCGAGAGGAGTATCCCGACCGCATCATGAACACCTTCAGTGTGGTGCCCTCTCCCAAGGTGACGCATCACTGTCCAAAAGCGTTTTTCCTTTTCTCCGTTATTGATGACTCCTGTCAGTGCTGTTGTCATCAAAATAAAATATTAATACGTTAATGCTGCTATTATAGAGACATCAAGCAGGAGCGGTTTATTTATCTCTAATAAATTGCCCTGTTGTGTCAGTTCTTGCCATCAATAGCGAATTTGGTATTGATTTCATTTCCAAAACTTGTAACAAGTAATGAATATCTTTGTGTTTGTGTTTACTAATGCATCGGATGGATAAAGAATGCATAACGCAGAGATAGAAACACGGCGTGACTTATGAGACACTTAGGAAAATTGATAGATTTTAGCTGCTTAACAAAAGGCTATAGAATGTAGTCTTAAGATATCGTTAGAATATATTTGTCTCTTTATCTCAATGTTGGAAAATGAGGGTTTTTAAGCATGTTTTATTAGGGGGCAGATGTAATTAAACAAAACATAAAGCTGTCCACTTGGATTGGATGGATGTTAACCCTAACCTCACCCTCAAAATGTCTGACTTTTTTTGCTTAATGTCCTGTAACGAAGTGTTTTTGCACATTTTTTCCAGAATAATTCCAGTTATTTACGACATACTGAATGTTAAAATACTGTTTTAACAATTTAAAATGAAGAAAACACTGCAGTTGTATATGAACAACAGATTTTGTGTGTTCAATTTGAAATTTGAACAGTATGAAACAATTTACAATAAAATTTTTTCAGTCTTTGAGTCTCTCAATCTGCACAGGCCAAAAAATGGTGTCACTGATATTTTCCAGCTTCCTAAAGCAGTGCAAGTGAAATTACTTTAATATCCACACGTTGGCTTTGTCGTGCAACTTCTCAGCTTTTTTCCAATTTTTCCGATGCGTCGCGTAACTACACTAACGCAAAGTGCGCTTGTGCGTGTCGTCAGCGAAAACCTCGGTGTTAAAGGGTTAATACCATCTAAATATGGCTTTTTAATCAATTGAAGGACACATTTCCTGTTTGTTTAGAACGTACAGTGTGTATAAGCTGTACACCGTAATCAACATCAGGTAAAAGAATTCACATGTTCCTTCTCTCTGTGCCTGCAGGTGTCAGATACCGTGGTTGAGCCGTACAATGCCACGCTGTCGGTCCACCAGCTGGTCGAAAACACAGACGAGACCTACTGCATCGACAATGAAGCCCTGTACGACATTTGCTTCCGCACTCTCAAACTCACCACGCCCACCTATGGCGACCTCAACCACCTGGTGTCAGCCACCATGAGCGGCGTGACCACGTGCCTGCGTTTCCCCGGGCAGCTCAACGCCGATCTGAGGAAACTGGCCGTCAACATGGTGCCCTTCCCTCGTCTGCACTTCTTCATGCCCGGCTTTGCGCCTCTGACCAGCCGGGGGAGCCAGCAGTACCGCGCCCTCACGGTGCCTGAGCTCACCCAGCAGGTGTTTGACGCCAAAAACATGATGGCGGCGTGCGACCCCCGTCACGGGCGCTACCTCACGGTGGCCGCCGTGTTCCGTGGCCGCATGTCCATGAAGGAGGTGGACGAGCAGATGCTGAACGTGCAAAACAAGAACAGCAGCTACTTCGTGGAGTGGATCCCCAACAATGTGAAGACGGCGGTCTGCGACATCCCGCCACGTGGCCTCAAGATGGCCGTTACCTTCATCGGCAACAGCACGGCCATCCAGGAGCTGTTCAAGCGCATCTCTGAGCAGTTCACCGCCATGTTCCGCCGCAAGGCCTTCCTCCACTGGTACACCGGCGAGGGCATGGACGAGATGGAGTTCACCGAGGCCGAGAGCAACATGAACGACCTGGTGTCCGAGTACCAGCAGTACCAGGACGCCACGGCCGAGGAGGAGGGCGAGTTTGACGAGGAGGTGGAAGAGGACGCCTGAAAAACTAGCAACAACTGTGATCTGAAGACGTAGAAGAAGCAGAAGAAGCATGAATAGCGACGTGACGACATGAATGGAAGATGGACATGGACGAAACTGACGTGACCAAGTGCCATGGTTAATGGTTTCACTTACGGCAAAACAAAGTAAAGTGTTGTATCAAATCCACAATTCAACATTTGTCTTCATACTGTGATTTCTACCTTGAACAAATGCTGCGTTAAATGTTTAAATTTATGGATTAAAAGCTGATATTATTGCACTCAAAATCCCTTTTAATAGCATATGATGTTTTTTTTAATCACAGTCAACTTTAGATGTTTCTATTCCACATTTAAATAAGTGTCCGTGGCCTGAGTTGGTTGTTTTTGTTGGGGGGGTGGAAACCAGGGCATGTGAAAGTGTGAACATGAAGATGAAAAATGTGAAAAATTCTGCCTGTTATCAGTGTTAAAATCTTTTGCATTCAGTGTTACATTTGATCATTAATTAAAGAACCATTCTCAGAGATGGAACTTGTGTTTGTCTTTTATTCAGGTTTAAGAATTTTTTTAAGGATCGTGAGGAAAAAATGCCAGATCTACATACATTTTGGGATCATCAGATGTACTTGGACAGAGTTTCTTGAAAGGCTCCACCCGAGATGCTGAGATTTTCGTTGGTAGTGACCAGGGTGGACGGGATTACAAATTAAGAGTGTCAAGATGGAGCTGCTGGGCAGGGAGAACAAGAAGAGGAAGACCACAGAGAAGGTCCATGGATGTTGTGAAGGAGGATATGAGGACAGTTAGTGTAAGAGATGAAATTAATTATCTACATTCATAGCTTTAACCAAACCTGGTCTCCATTTAGTGCTGGAGACCGCGGAGTTCCTTTTAGTCAGCAGCTTCTCTGCTTTTGTTGGAACAGAAACATGAATCTGACAAGTTTTTAAAAAAATGATATGTAATTACATTGGCTGTGAGTCCCACTGTGTTAACACTGGTGATAAATTTCCCTGAGCCCCAGTGGTTCTGGTGACTTGTTTATGGGAAATATGTTTGGGGTCTTGGCCGGAAAATATCAACAGCACAGCATTGAGCAGTGATATGGGGAGGAGAATTTAATTTTTGTTTCCTCGCGCTGAGAATTTATAACTGGATTTGTATGGAAAAAATAATAATAATAAAACACCTGCCATCCAAACTGTCATCTGACTCTAATGAAATAAAGAAGTGCCTCATAAATGTGCACCAGAGCAGATGTTCTACGATCTAACATCGCCTCAATACATTCATTTGTATTGTAGTCAGTGATTATTTTTACTCTCTTTATGTTTACATGGGTTTATCCTTTAGTTAATTACAGTCAAAACATATCCACCCTGAGTCTGAAGTAACAGTTCAAAATTATACAGATAGAAAATAGAAAAAAAACATTTAAACTAGGGGTGGGACACAAATATCAATTTTGGCGACATATCGTCGTCCTTCCTCGTGCAATACGATAATCGATACGTCAGGGAAAATATCGATATTTGACAAACAGTCTCTGCCAGCTTCGCTCGCCGGGCGTCGCTACTTCATGTCTCCTCGCGGCGGCGCTGTTCAGATGAGTGAGTGAAACTTGGGCGGAAAAAGAGGGAGTTTACAGCGGGATAAAAGTAAGGTTGCTTTATGCAATTTGTTCTCTAAAGGCTGTTTAAAAGTGACATTAGGGGGAACGTTATGTGAACCAAATGTACAACCAAAACCTAACGCTAGGGGAACATTAGGAAAACTTTCCATATCAACCATAGGAGAGCCTCAGTGGAGGGGACCTTCAGGTAACGTTTCCGCAACCAAAAAATGTTGAATGTAGAACAGCAGAAATAAGATAAGGAAATAAATACTATTAAATATGTCAGACAACAAATGAAAACAAGGTAAATAGTAACATGAGTATATACGTATATGTGTTAATGAGGGGGATTCTTCTTCTTCTTCGTCTTCTGGCGCTGAGCCAGATTTTGACGATTCTTCCCGAGTGCGGCCCGAGTACCGCCGAACTCAGATGGTCCACAAAAAACCCCCGACACCAACCGAAACTGTGACTTCAGCTGTTCCTCATTCAAGTCTGATGTCAGTGAAGTGTGTGTGTCGAGCCTGAGAGCAGATAAATGAGAGTTAAAGGAGGAGAGCGCTGATCTCCTCTCTTTCTTTCTCCCTTTCTCTCCTGAAACCCTCAGCCCCTCCCTGACCAGACCGAACCAGAAGACCTGGGATTATTTTTTTTTCCTGGGGATTGGAGGCGTGAGAAAGGTAGGCTAATTATCGCACCACCCACTCACTCTTATTTAATTTATGTTTATAATTTTTTATACAGCATTTTTTCTGGGTTGAGACAACTGGGACAGGGGCAGGGAGGCAGCAGAGGGTTAAATCCTGCAGTTTTTTCTTTTATACTGAAATGAAATGAGCTCGTGCTGCTGCTGGTTCTGCTGGTGTTGATGAGGGAGGCTGGTTCAGGGCGTGTTACCCACGGCAACGCGGCGCGAAGCAGGCATCCTCAGGCAGGGATCAAACAATAAAGAGGAGGAGGAAGAAAAGGAGGAAGCATGGTTTTATAATAATAACAATAATATTAATTCTGGGTTAATCCCAGGCCTAAATAATCCTTTATATTCTCTCATGTGGCATGTGATCTGATGCTGGTGGTGAATCCATGGCATTTAATTTCATCACACTGCTGTACCAGATTGTATCTTGGAAATAATCTGCAGTCACAATTAAAGACAAAAGGCGGAACATATCATATAGAACAGTATGAGTGCTGCATTATCATACTCTGAGTGTGAATGGTTACACAATGTACTGGCACACACACACATCCCAAGCCTCTGACTAAGAGTTTGACACACACAACATTCACTTAAATGACAATAAATGATGACAGCAGAGGTTTTTTAATGACAAATCAGACACGAGAGATGAAGGAAATTGCATTGATTTCCGTGTCATGCACAGCCTGTGTCGTCAGGGTGTTTCTCTCCTCTACTCTTCATTCAACTATCTCGCTCTCATTTCCTCCATCTTCCATCAGGACATCCCCCCCCTCCACCACCGACACCGCCGCTGCCGTAACGGGACAGCCCCTGTTCATCCATTCATGACACACCCTTTTGCACCAGCAGCTGGTGCTCCTGCATTAACAAAAAAAAAGAAAGTGAGGAGGAGGGAGAGACAGAGAAAGAGAGAGGGATGGCTGGGGGCAGGAGGGGGTGGTATTGATTTCATTATCTTTAGATTTAAGATTGTAGATTGTAATTTTGACTCTTATGGCGATTCAGCACACTCAGGGCAGAAACTCAGGGTATGTCATTTATCTTTGACAAACAAAAGGCCAAGTTTGGATTTCCAGACTGTTCACTGCGGATCAGACTCATTTACAACTACAAGGGTTATTGCATCAGAACGCACGTAAATACCCTCCTGCAGGCGTCATCACCGACAACGGACGTCATATTAGTGAGACCACTCTGTGTTTTAATAAGAGATTGCAGGCTTTAAAGTGGGCCAGTACTGTCCAGGACACAGTACCAGTACTGTATCAGTATACAGTATCTAATCCAGGACCGCATATTCAAGTGACACAAACCCCACTTTTTGTTGGACAGTTGTCTTTTGACCTTTTCTTGCTCTAAGTGTTCCTTACTCTGGGCTTTTTGGTTCTTTGTGTCTGGTTTCCTGTTTTATTTTGTACTTCTTCCTAGTGTGTGTACCTTGTTAGGTTTGAGTTCCCCGTTGATTATCTGCCCCGCCTTAATGTGCAGGTAAAAATCTTGTTTTTACGAACGAAACGAAAACAGACTAAAGGCCCTGTTATACTTTACCCGTGCGTTGACAGTGCATGCGCAAACTGAAATTCTGCCCCACCGCTAGGTGGAGAGTTAAGCCCCACTCACCAAGCAGAAAAAACATTTCGACAACAGAAGAAGTTGTTGCCAAGGATAGTCAGCTGAGCCATGACCTGGCGACCCACGAACCAGCTGACACTGCGACGCCCCTGCCCGACGGACCTTTCGTTTGTGAGCCGCTCAAACCAGACGTGTCCGAGGGAGCTGTAGCATTGTTGTTCTGACTTGTACTGTCACCCGATGGTGAAGTGGGATACTACAGGACCCTGACGTGTAAATATACCGGGGTCCGTGATATGTGATGTGTGCGTAATGTGTGTGGCAGTATACCACAGGCTTAAAGCAAAAAGGGCATAGGGATAAAGTAAAAAAAAATGGCAAAAGCAACACAGGGAGGAAGACTGACAATCCAACATAGAACCGGTAGAGACAACTAGACACAGGTAAAACTAATTATGGCAGGACAGGATCAAAAATCTAGAAAAATAACAACAAGGACAAAAACACAACCCTCCAAATAAATCAAAACACTAGAAATAAAGCAGAGGAACTTTGCAGGCTATAGCTTTAATATAACAGCAGCTCTGCAGAGGGCAGAGATAAAAGCAGACAGAATAAGGACCCAGAAAAGTAACAGACAGAGACAGATCTTTACTCGGATGATTCATATGGAGAGATGATGGGAGAAGAAGAGGAGGTGGACGTCTCGGCTCAGTCAGTGCATCTCCTAATTTGTTTGAGTGATGTAATTGGTGATAGCATGAGACGGGAGAGCACTGACCCCATTTAGAGTCACACATCTGAAAAGGTAGTGCCCTCAACTGAAGGACAACATTAACATCTGCTGCTCAGGCTGCTGAGATGTTGTGGAATAAAAAATGTTATTACACAGTGAACAGAATAAAGTGCTCAAAGCAAGTGGTAACTGGTTGTGACTTCCCCCCGTAAGAATCTAAACTTCAAGCCTGATGCCGATTCCAGCGGACATAGGACAGGTCACATTCACTCTCACTTTCACACCTATGGTTCATTTAGCGTGTCCAATTTACCTCTGCATGTTTTTGGACTGTAGGAGGAAACCAGAGAACCCAGGGAGAGAATCAGTGCGTACCTGGTGAGAACATGCAAATTGTTAAAGCTGTATGTTAGCGGAAAACCATCCTTGCAAAGTCATCTGCTGCGGACCCAAATTCCACACAGAAAGGCCCTCGTTTGTGCTGGGATTCAAAGTGAAGTGGTGATCTTCTTGTTTAAAGGCAACGGTGGTAGCCACTGCACCACCATGTGACCCAAATATGAAGTTAAGCGGAGTTTGGTCGCTTTTTTCTCTATGAAGCTCCCCCTACAGTTTGGGAGTACAACACCACCGTAAACATCCATCCATTCATCCATTGTCTACCCCTTTATCCTCACTGTTCTCCTGGCCATGTGCACTTGTTTTCAACAGAGCTGGCAAACGTGAGCCGTGGAGCCATGTCCGTGCCGGTCGGCATCGGTTTTTCAATTCTTGATGTTTATTTACGTGTGACCCCTCTGTCCTCTTCCTTGCTTCCTCCAACAACAATTTTTTCTGCCTCTTTTTCACCGGCTCTGCCGTAATGAATGAATGAAGTAACGCTACCGCTGCTTTGGTCTTATAGGTGGTACCTCGCAAGACCCGTGACTTTGCGAGACTCCTGATTCTGAGGACTCTGGGTCCGCAGTGGATGACATTGCAAGGCTGGTTTTCCGCTAACATACAGCCCTCACTCTCCCCACACACAAGCCATTTAACCATCAAAATGACTCTGTTGAAGCTGTTAAATTAGAGTAAACAATCCTGCATAGTTCTGCTTTAAACTTGATCTACTTAGGTGAAGGTCACAGCATTTGTGGGGTACAATTCATTGGATTTGTGTTGCTTGATGGAAGCTAGAAGTTTGGTTCCAAACTCAACTTTGCAATGACTTTTTAATCTCTTAGCAAGAAAGTTCCGTTGCATTCAGTGTGAGCACTGCTTTTTGTCTGACTCTACTTAAACTTACTTAAATACATTTTTCATGTACTGTGTTATGTGCCTTCTCCGTGACATACAGTGGGACTTTTATATGATTGACAACAGTCATTTTCTTCTCAGTTATGTCTTTTTTTTCCCCCTCCCCACGAAGAGCACTCACACATACAATAAGCTAATGGCTCAGTGAAACATTAAAGTGAGGTGATTCAAACCCACTTCACAGGGCAGCAATTAGAAAATATGCTATGATTACTGTCTTCCACGAAAGGACTAAGAGCCTCTCGAGCAATTTTCCTGCCCACTTTAATGTTAGGGCGTCATTTTGAAATGACTTTTGTGTCTATTGAGGTGCAGAAGGAAAATAAATGGGCTTTTTCTCCCCCCTTTAAATAGCACTCTAATCTTTTATCATTAGAAGCTGCTGAGAATTCAATGGCTTTTTATTGTTCTCTCTTTCAGAGTGTACAGATCCAATGTGTCATGGCATGTGTCCCGTAATGCCAGATACAAACAAGAAAATATCTCTCTTTTATAACTCTTTGTAGTCAGTTATAAAACACACATGGGAAGTTCTGTCATTTCCGTGAAATTAAGTCAGCAGGGATATTGGTCTTCATGCTCGTCGAACCTGTGTTGTTCAGGAAAAAATATAAAGGCTTTTTTCACTCAGCATCTTCTGTAGGTTCATGAACCAGTTTGTCTGCGGTGTAATGTAGCGTTCTTCTTCATTAGGACCACTGTTGTCCAATCTGTGGTGAGGTTAGAAAGGACTTTGGTTGTGTGAGTGTAACATTAACATGATGATTTGTTCTGAGGATGCTGGTGTTGATATAAAGTAGAGACTGATGGATTTCTGTAAACCTACATACCCACGTACCTACTTTCCTACCTACCTACTAAATACCTACCTACCTTCCTAGAAACCTAACCGATCTAATCAATAGATCAGTCAGGCTGAAACTTTGATGTGAATGCAGCATCTGGGACCCTGCAATCTGACACCATGTGATTGCCTTCAGCAAAAAATGCTAAGCTCCTGTGGCCTACGATTATTATTGTTTATATTCACTTAAATATCTTATTGCCTACTACTACTGCTTACTCTAATCCAGTGCAGGAGCTGGTAAAAGGTCAGTGCCTCCTCAGGCCAGCTGGCTCCTCTCCATTACACACACACACACACACACACACCGACCCAAAGTGATGACCGTGCACTCTTGCATGTTAATGTCAAGGTCTGCTACTCTCTTTGCACCACCACTCCGGCCTCATCATGGTTTGTGGTCATGTGTGTTTGCCACAGGAGCCGTAGTAGGTCTTTAGCTGAACGTTGTGTCTCAACAGGGTCTTACCATAGACTTACAGCAGTGTTCTCCCTCAGGTATTTGAAGGGCTAATATGTGATATACTCTTTAGCTTGGCAGGGTGCTGCAGAGCAGTGGGCGGGGGGACTTAAATCTCTCAACTCGAGGACAAAGAATGAAGCTGGCACGCTTTCTGCCCTGCAGAGATTTTCCTGCTTCTGTGCTGGCGATGTGCTGTAATAAGCATCTCTGCTGTGACAAGCAGCCCCTAAATGTTTGGCTTGTAGGCAAAAATAGTACAATGATTTGTTGGTGTGAGTATATGCACTGTTGTAGGGAGGTTTTGACAGCGACATTGCTTCATATGACTTATTCTCTTGGACGTGAAGTTGTAGGACAACCTGGAGGGCACTTGTCATGACCTTGCAAACTGTAAAACGAGCAAATTACAAAAATTACAAACCAATTATTTAATCAAAATGAGTTCACACAACGGTGATTAAGCTCCAGACGACTCTTTTTGTGTTTCTCAGCGTTGCTGTGTTTAGAGCTCATGTCGACCCGATTTTGCGGCACTAATTGTGGCACATTTTCATTCAAATGTCTGACTTGGTTATGAAAATGTGACATTTTATGTCCCAAAGGTCAAAGTGACCTCATTATGTTCTCTAAAAACACAGCTGTGGTCATAGTTCAACATTGGGAACAGAAGTGAAGACCGTATTTCTTGTGACTTGACTTTTTGTTGGCTGTGAGATGGTGATTGTAGTTTTCAGTTAAGCACTGAACTGAACTGTAATCTAACTTCTTTTATGTATCTTTTTTATTATTTTATATATGTCTTTTTTATTTAGTTTTCAGCCTTTGGAAACAAAACCCCTCTGTAAAAAAACTTTTCAAATTGTTGGTTTATTTGTGTCTCTTTTTTCTTCTTTTTGTCAGAGAACTACTGAAGATGAAAGTAATCAGCGCTGCAGTGCTCAGTGCCGTGTTCTGCACCGGTGAGCACAAATATAATCAGTCACTTGGGAGGAACTTGGATAAATGAAACAAAAGAAATGACTTCCTGTGAAACCATATTTGCTTCAGCCGATTATTTTTGTGATGTATTTAATTTCCTCTCTTTGCTTACATGGCGTCAGGTCGTGTTTTATATTTAGCTGTCATCGTGTGAGACATTTACATTTCAAACACTTTGCTACTTTTAGGTAAAGTTGTAGAACAAAGGAACTCTGACTTATTTAAAGATCTTTGTTTGAGTCAACAGATGTAGAACAAAAACTGTTTTAAAAAGAAAATGCACTCACTTTTATCTTTTTTTCCTTTCACAGTTGTGTCAGCGTCTCTGAAAGGTAAACATCATCGCCAATTATTATTGGTAATCAATGCCATTCAAATGTCCAATGTTATTTTCTGCCTTGATATAAATTAGGTCAAATTCAGTATTTAAATACAGAATTTGCTTATTTATAATTCCAATTAATTACATCTTCTTATCTCAATACACTTTTTAAAACATTACATATTTGTACTTTATCATAACATGGACATTTTGACAGCATAAGAAATAGAAATGTTGTGTATTAATCACTGTTTTTCTCTTAAATCTACTTAATTCAATCAAAATATCAAAATAGTTAGTGATTAATTTAGAGTCAGGACAGACAAAGAAATTAAGACCTTTAAAGCTCATGTGTCATATTTAATAGAATAACTTGTTTGTCTCCTCCAGTCAAAGAGGAACGCAGGACGGCGTTCTTCGGCGAGGACATCCACATGGTCGTCCCGCCCGGGAAGGTCGGCGAGGTTGTGTTCAAACCCAGGACCAATCAGTCCAATGAGGTGGTTCTGATGCAAGCCGGCAAGGTGGTGAGCCCGCGGAGTTATCTCAACTCTCTGGGCCACCTGGTGCTGGAGGACGTGCAGGAAGAGGACGAGGGCGTGTACGTCATCAAGAACAGCAACCACCCGGTCAAGCGACTGTCCCTCGCTGTTAGGGGTAAGCACTCTTCTGTGTGGTATTGTGAAAAAGTGTCGCCCAGCTTCCATGTTGACTGCAATTACTTCAAATGCAAAGCCACATTTTTATATTTATTTTTATATCGGAAGTGGGAGTGATGTCTTTGGAATTCAAATTGTGTCAATATTAACAACTCTTTATGAATGGAGCAAACAAAAATGAACCACAAAATCAAAACACACTAACTGCAAATAAAGTATCGATTTAAATCATTCAAAAATGATTATGTCTGATTAATTATGTGGTAAAAGGTCTGAACTGAAGGTGTTTGTCATTGTTGAGTCAATTTTTACTTCTTTCCTCTCTCCATGTCAATCAGACTGCGCATTGGAGGAAGTGGTTAAGTATGGAGATACCTACTACATCCACCTCAACCATGTTGAAGGCCCCATCAGCCTGGAGTTCAGGTATGGCACAATGGCACAGTGCAAGTGCCCCAGAAGAAATACAGTATATACAAGTCTTGTGTATGCAACACAGGTCTTACGCTTCCAATTGTAATTGGAGGTCACAGGGCCTGCTGAAGTTCAAATGTGACAACAAATTCAAAAACTAGTTCAAATTCATTGTCCTCTGAGTGCACTATTCAAGATGGCTGCTGAAATATATGTAGTTTTTACTGTTTTTATGAACAAAGCTTTCTTTTTGTCCTTTTGTGTCCAGTTAGTGTGTACAATGTCTGTGCTGCTACTGTGTTGTTATGTACCGTATGAAATACCAAACAATGTAGGTTTACTTGCTAGCAAACCTAGCTATAGCATTATGCTGACCTGTGAAGCTCTTTGAAAACAGGAATGTACCTAAATTGAGAGGGATGTTATTTCCACTTCTGATTTACATATTATCTGAAGCACTGTGTTTTTTTTCCCAAAAGTTAGAACTATTGGAACAGATGGTTAGCATAACAGCAGTAGAGCAAAAGAGTGTGGGTCAGTTACTTGCAGGGGTGTAAGTGTTATGCAAATATGCTAGCACAGGCGCTAGCCAATCCAATTACATCCACATGTTTATTTTATTCAAATTGTTTTTGTCAGACAAAGTGCACACAACAAACATGACATCGCTGTCACTTTAGCAGCATTAGCGGCGCTTCCGTTAACTACTACGTAGTTCCGTAGTTACCTCAGACCTGCCCACCATCAATCATTAAAGCTATGCATACCTGTGTTTATACTCCATTTTATATCTGTTTTACGTCCTTAACATTATTGCTGTCACTCACTACCCTACAAAGCCTCTGCGTGTTTTTTCGTGACATTTTGAACCTGCAGTGTTCGCATTTATTCAAGTTAGTTACATCTCAGCAGGTGTTTACATGCCCTCTATTCTCACCAATCTATTTAATATGTTTTTCTTATTGTGGAAAGGCCCAGTCCGGTTCATGTCAATCAAACGGAGATCCACCATACCACAGAGGCTCCGCCTGTGTTGCTGTACAACCAGACGGGGGTGTTGGCAGACGATTACGTGGGACGCCTCAGCGTGTCAGAGAAACGGGTGACACTGCACGCCGTGAGGATGATGGATGAGGGGAGCTTCACTGTGCTGGACCGCGAGGGCAAAGTCAGGCGGAGGAACTGTCTGAATGTCAGAGGTGAGGAGTGAGTAAGCTTTAACTGAGTGTTCTGCCAAAGTGGAGCGTGTGTGTGTCTCAGACTAATCAGACGTCATGATCTCATTCTTAAGCAAATTGCCCTTAAAATTCCATTAAGGCTTAATCTCACAGGAGGTGATAAGCCTCTGTAATACATGTAAAATTAATTTAAACTTGCCATTAGGGAAACTATAAAGTGCCGCAAGAAAGAATAGGTTGTAGATAAATCCTATCAAGAACAATTTGGGACAACTTTATGGGACAAAATCATCAACCGTTTTCGAAACGTCCTCCATCAAAGTGATCTGTCCAACTGCCTCACAGTTCTCCTCACAATGTGTCCACAGAACACCAGGAATTTGAGCACCTTGGCTATGGAAAAAACCTGGAGATGAAACTTTACCTGCACTACACCAATGTGAGCGTCGTCTACAGGCCCAAAGCAGACAATCAGGACCGGGTTATTCTGGACCAGGGGGTTCTGGTGACACCACTGGACCCTCTGCTGGACGGCAGGCTGACTGTGGATGGCTCCAAGCTCATCATGAAGAAGGTCCATGAGGCAGACAGTGGCGTCTTCAAAGTGACAGACCTGTCTGGATTTGTTGTGGCTCACGTCTACATAGAGGTGGAGGGTATGTAGATGTTTTTTAATCCTCAAGATGCCGTTAGATGCCGTCTAATCCTCAAAAAACTCCACTGGCTCCCTGTTCCATACCGCATACAATACAAGGTTTGATGTATTATTATTATTTTTGGGTTTTAAGTTTTTGTCTAAAGGTTAGTGGTATAATTTGGCTCTAAAACTTATACTCACTGTTTCATCTCGCCACAGAATAGACTTTTTTTGAGTGAAAACCAGTTTGTAGTTTGTAAACCGATCACTCTCCTGCACCAAAAACATTGAAAAAATCTATGTTTTTAGCACATGGGGACACAGGAGCTGCTCGTCTGCTGCTGCCGTCTTTGGTCGGTTTGTGTCACTTAGATTAATCCAAATGAAGGATTTCAAACACCAAAAATACAAAATAACACATTTGAATTTACTGACGGAAGTGGATCAAAAACTGTTTTTCTCTATGGACTTTGGTCTGTAGAGTTTTCTTTTGTAATCCTTCTTTACCGTTTAAATCTATATATATATATTTTTTTTATTAAAGTGTCATTTTTAAATACCTGAACTCAGAAAATACTTAAAAGGACTTTATATATTTGGATCAAAAGTGTCACAGTCAAGCTGTCATCCATATTTATGAATGAGTGACATGATTACTGTGACTTATGCCGGAATCAGATTATGTTTTATATTTTTGAATTTCACAATGGTCGCCATGTCAGATTATTAATCAAATCACAGTGGCACATGCTAAAATGTTAGACTTCTCATCAGGGTGTCGCAGAGCGTCCCAGACGCCAAATCTCTGTTCTTCAAATATGTTACACTACACTTCATCGCTCCCAACGTACATAATCGAGTCGGTCTTGACCAATTCGCTTGAAAATCGGCCTGAATTTGCGTAGTCTGATCCTGGCATTAATGGAAACTCTTAAATCTGAGGCTGTTTTATCCAACAACTTTTAATATAAATTTCTTTAGCTGTACTGTGCAGGATTTCAGTTTTTAAAAGAGACAAACCCATGTTTTTATTTTTCTCAGCCTACCGTCTGCCACGTCTCACTGTGAGCATCCTGTCCATGCTGGGCCTGATCGCCTTCTTGCTGCTGGTGTGCCTGCTGTCCTGCCTCTACAAAGTGCACAAGAGGAACGAGAAGAACAAGAAGCTGGAGCTTATCGCTCAGCAGTCGGGCAAGGGCGACGGCGACGCCTTCAGACAGGTAACGCCCACCGGGGGGCATTAGCATCGCTCTGTGATGGAGGGACGTTGTTGGGCCACAGCAGCAGTGGGTTTGAGAGGAGAGTGAGTTGTGTGTGTGTGTGCCTGTGTGTGTGTTGATGGGGAAATGATAGAGAGGTGGTGGCGGTGGCTGCTGATTGGCCAGATGGCTGACATTTTCCCCCACAGTGCTGGATCTGTCCTGGATGGTTACAATTTGGACAATTTTAAACAGCATGTCAAAACAAACGTCCACATAACTGTTGTTCCTCCCAGGAAAAGAAATGCTCTTTTTGTCCTCACATACATAAGAAAATACTTTTGACAAAAAAAGGACAAAAGTTTACTTAAGTAACTCAAACTTAAAAAGTGTCATTATTGACACTTTTTATTGTGTCATAAATGCTACTAGTTTCAAAGGGACAGTGCAGAAACACAGCAGAGTGTGTGTGCATACAACTACAAATCACTACTTCCATATGAGCAAATTGATATTTCCACGATAAGAAAACACCTTGTTCATTTTTAAAATTAAATATCAAGCGACTGTCATTCTAATATTTTTGTAAATTGTATGCGTGGTGTGAGACATTGTCCTCCTCACTCAGTCAGTTTTCAATGAAGCTCTTTAACCTTGAATGGATTATGAAGGTTTTCCTTCTTTTTTAAATGTTCATCGATTGCTTCAGTCATATTTTTTAAAATAGTGCCGCTCCATACAGCGGCTCAATACTTGCTGATTAACTGACTGAATGGATAATTTAGACCAGTTGACAGTCAAACCTCCAGTCAACACAGAGCCATTCATCAAGCCCGGCCCTGTTGGGAATTTGTTAACCAACTGAATTTATGGAGCAATTTAAAAGCCATTAGAAACCGATGACTCACCTATAGGAGACACCTGAACATCAAGCTCAGGTATTGATCTGTGTACCGGTGGAAAGTCGTTCAACACAACAACAAAGTGGCATAGGAAATATGCTAAGATTGATTATATAAGAGCTTAATAAGAGTAACGATAAATCAGTCTCATCTCATTATCATCATTTACAGCGTGACTTATCATTATTTCTATTAATCACACACAGCGTAAACAAATAAACAAAGTGGTCAGCAGGGGTGTGTCTGAGAAGGTGGGTGTGTGGCTGCATGTGTGAGGGTTCGTGGGGGGGTGGTTGGTCAGCAAGGCTGTGTTTGTGTGAGAGAAGGTGGGTGTGTGTGTGGCTGCTTGTGTGTGTTTGGGGGGGGGTTGGGTGGAGAGAAAGGATGCAAGTTGTTTTCAGTAGACTAATAAATGCTGTGTCGACGCAAGATAAAAATGCAGATTTTTTCAATAGACTTTGGTGCAGGAAAAAAAACCCTTCTGTTTCTTTTTGGAAAAGGCTGTCTGATTGTGAGTTAAAGTGTTTTTCGTAAGATATTATATTGACTTACTACAGTGTGTTTGTATCAACTTTAAATATTTAAGTATCTGAATAATGAGGCACCTGAAATGATAACTGTTTGTCCACTTTCTGATGTTTTGATGATGTGCATCTTGACTGTATGGCTGCACTGCTGTGGAATAGAGGTTGACAGAGACATGTGTGAGTGTCGGCCCAGCTAACGCTGTTGCCTGTGCGTTACGTTTCTCCCTCTCATGTTAAGGTGCCTCACACGGAGCCTCTTCTTGGTGAGAGCATTGTGTCGTGTGGCTTCTCTGTTCCTCCCCTCGTTGTATCGGTGTCTAGAGAAATGTGCTGCTTTTACGGCAAATCAGTTCCTTGATCAACTTGCTGTGTGCGTGACAAGATTATTGGCGACATGTTTCGGAAATACGTGCTCAGCATTTTCTAAGTTTATGGCGATACGGATCCATTAAGTAAACCCTGGACCCTGAGGAGAAACTGCCGCCAATCTTAATGAACCAGCAGGAGTTGATCAAAGATCTAATTTGACAAAAAGTCAATGAGTTATGTTAAGTGAATCTGGCACCAGGACTTGGGACAAACTGTCTCTCTGGTCCTAACAGACGTCTGAACATTTATGTGACTGAGCTCTGCTGGACGTATATTACATATACACAATTATACAGTATTTTAATATCACCTAAGGTCATATTACTTCAAATTCAGCTTTTAATACACACACAACAAGTGAAAACAAAGGTTTAGTCGTTAAATGCAGTGCAATTTTACTTTAATGTTATATTCAATTAAAAAAACAATCATTTTGATAACAAAATTAAAAGGTAGTGCAGTAGTTAAAGGAAACACGTAATTGCTTTCTAATGTACAGATCAATATCACTGTTAAAACCTTTATTAATGGCACAAGAGGACATTAACATTATTAAATGTTGGTGCTTAAGTCCGCTGTCGGCAGAATTGCTGGAAAAATCAAATACTAACATTTAGGATTGCGTCTCTCTGTCCTGACCACAGGAGTAAGCACAGAGAAACCCAATCAATTTAATCACTCCATCTATATAAGCCTCCACTTGCATCTACTGTGACTCTCTTGCTCTTTTTCAGGTTGTTTTACAACAGTTGTTGTAAATGCTGAAATTATGACCTTTCACCCTCCACTGCCAATAAGAGCACCCTCTCTCGCTAAATTACCCTGTGATTGGTCAGTTTCTCCCATATTTGCCAAACGATTAATATGGGGACCCACTTTTTGAAGATGGTGACCCAATTCACAATATACCGTGAAACGTGACATGCAAATATGTGCATTATATAATGTTTCTGACTTGTTTTTTAAACTGTCAACACCTCATTTTATCTCAAATAGATAAACCAGCAATTTCCAATAGACAACAAACCCTAAAACTAATTTTTATGTCCAGGAATACAAGCAAATAACTATCTTTTGATAGTTCGTATGTTTATGTTAAAACAAGTGAAAGGAAGTCAGTTCTTTTCACTTGCTTTCAGAAGTTATGATTTTTTGAATAACAGCAAAGACCTGCTGAGATGGTTTAAACCTCTTTGTTGCTGGTGTGTGTGTGTGTGTGTGTGTGTGTATATAACTGCAGCTTTGAGAAAGTCACACTGATGTGAGGCTCTTTGTGTCTCTCAAGATCAGTGAAATATTTGTGCCAATACTTTTCCTCTCTTCTCTGTGGCTTAGCAGCTTTTTTTTTGACTCTTCTTCTCTTCTTCTATAGAAGTAGTACCGAGCTCTGCAGTTACTCATCATGGTAACTGAAGACATCAGAGCTGCTGCATAATGTAATGCTTTGTCAGCTCAAAGCTCATAAATACATTTATTTCTTTACTTTGGTGTTGTTTTATTGTGACGTTTGATTCATAGGGTAAATATTTAATGTGTACAGTGCGTTCTTGCTTTATGTGGGTTTGTTAAAACAACGTCTGAAGTTTTTATGAATGGTTTTATGAGGAACTGATGCATAAATGCTGTGACTAAGTGTTTAATCTTGATGTTAATCAGCCCTTTCTGGCTGTAAACTAAACCTTATACATTAACCCTTTCTCCCACACCAAAGTTCATAGAGAAAAAAACTGTTTTTAGCTCACAGAGACACAGGAGAACTGGTCTACTGTTGCCTCGTGTGGTAAGTTTGTGTCTCTGACTTAAATCTGAACAAAGGACTTCAAACACAGAAGTCACTAAATGGCACTTACTGAAGTCACTGATGGAGGCAGAGTGGATCAACAACTCCTGTTGTGATGTAAAATCACTTGTTTATGCAATGAACTTTGGTGTGGGAGAGTGAGCAGTTTACAGAGTGACACAAACTCAATTTTCCAGTTGAAAAAGGCTGTTAAACAGCAAGATGAATTATCAGACCAAGTTCTTAAGACATCAAAGACTGAAGAGAGATTATAGATTTTATTTTTGTAAAATCCTAACCATATGTCAGTACCTCATACAACCACATTTCAAAAATACCTAAGATGTTCACATAATATCTTGTAGATTTATTTTACTACTTGTCTGTGTATGTGCTGTCAATGTTTTTATGTGTGTCCTTCTGTCTGGTTGTACTCCATGTTTTATATGATGCAAATATAAAAAATAGATAAGAGAAACATGTGACCTGACATTGAAAACACCTGCTGTTTTTACACTTATTCCAAATGTCATCATAGCCACCAAAGATATTCACATTTCAGTGACTACAGTCAATTTATTCTTCCAGAATTAAGCTGCTTTTAATGTTTATTTACTTAAAAATAAAACAGAATAATACTCGAAAATTAACACAAGTTCATCATGTGAGTGTGACAGATTTAGCTATAGGTTTCCAAAATGGCTGCCAGTCACATCAATCGTAAAAACACTCTTCTACTTTTACTTTTACTGTTAATGTTGTGTCACATTAAGTAAGTCGTACCCGTAGTTTTATCCATGGACATGTTGCTATGTTGCATGTGCGCAGAATGCGGTGCAGAGTGTTGCTATCCACTGCTATTGCTAACATTGGCAAACAGAGGCTAGCCCTAGACACGTTTGCGTCCATGTTTTGTTTTTCTGACTTTTCAACAGAAACGCTGTCAATTAGGAGGTGACTTCACTACCATTACTAAATCTTTTCTACACTACAGCTTATTAATAATTTATTTTTCTTGTCACCAGTTCAACATGCGAACAGCACAAACGTCTAGTTAGGCTAACACTGAACACTGGGATAAATGTTAAAGCAGCAGGTTTATACACAGATTCTAACTCAGTGTGTGTCTGTTTGTTTGTGTGTCCTTGTTTGTGTGTGTTTATGCTTAAATACAGCAACACACCTTATGTTTGTGTTCATGTGTCTATAATGTGTGTGTGTGTGTGTGTGTATGTGTGTGTTTATCGACAGTGGAGGTTGAGATGACAGCAGTCAGCCCTGATGTCCGTTGCTCTGACACGTTATGGATTTCAGGTTCAGACAAACACGTGTCAGCAAACTTTCAGGACGTAACCCGAGAGACCGACACGAAACTCAGATCAGTCTCCTCGCCACCGTCCGTCCTCTGTCTCTCTGCCGAGTCCTTCTCTTTGTATCTTCATGTCTCTCCACCTTATGTTGATTTCAATCCCGCTCTTGCTGACTATCTTTCCCTTAACGCCTTCGCTTTCCTTGTTTGGCCCTTTCATTTGAAGTCTCTGATGTTGCTGTTTCTATTTGACAAGTCAGATATTAAAATCAGAATCAGCTTCAGAATACTTGATACTCTACTCCAACAAAGAACATCAAAATAACAGAAATTATACTGAGATACAACTATGGTACGATATACTAGGAAAAAATTTCCACAACAGTAAAAACTTGTCAATTTTCCTCTAAATAGAACATAATTGACAAAACGGACTCAATGTTGTATTCAAGATGACCTGAAACTAAATAAGTGATTGAGCAATTCCCATTGACCATTGAGTTATTTTTTGCAACAGGCAGAGTCGCCCCCTGGTGGCTAACTGCTTCTCTCTGACTTCCTTGTCCTCACTTTTTAAACAGGAAAGCCATGTCCAATATTTATGGATTTATCCTTATACAAATTGAACAGCTCATTATGTCATTCCACAGTTTAGAGAGAATGCCCTTAGATTTTATATTTGATATATTTGATGTTTTCATTTCTTTTCTTTTCTTTATATATTCATTCATTCTTTCATTGATTTCCTGTTTTATTTTGGTGTTACTTTTGTTCTCTCATATCGGATCATTTACTTCCTGTAGCCTGATTTTTGACCCCGTCCTGATTGTTTTCACCTGATGTTTGTCATACCCAACCCTTTCTTAGTACATATACTCCCCTGCTTCATTTGATCCCTGCTACTTCTTCCATTCAGATTCTTAGACAGTGTAGCGGTATTTTACCTTTTTAGAAATGAAACACTTACACTTACAGTGTAATATAGTTGCTGCTGCTGCTACTTAAGTGCTGTAAGTAACACTGGAAGGATAAAATTAATGACGACAGGGAACCAACAAAAAAACTGGATGTTTTAGAGGAAAGAAGCACTAAATTATACACATTATTAGTATTTTATTAATCGTAATTACAGGGTAAATGATGGTCATAGCTCTTTAGGGAACGATTCTGTGTCTCTTTCTGAAATGAAGCAAATCTGCAGCCTGTCTCTTTCCATTTTTTCTCCAACTAATAACTCTCTTTGCTTATCCATCTCAATTTTCAAGTTTCCTCTTTTCTGCCTCTTTGTCCTCCCTTCATTTATCTTTCCTACAGGACCCGACATTGAAAAAAAACAAACAAAAAAACGATTTTAGGCTCTGTTTCCTCTCAACCTCCAGCCTCACTGTGAAGACCAAACAAAACTGTTTGTCTCTCAAACGGTGGCGTCAGACAAGTGTCGTCCTCGTATCGTGTGTGTATTTCTGTGAAGGTGTAGGATCTTTTAAATGTGTGCGTGTGTGTTTTTATGTCCCTGCAGCAGTGTCGTTGTCGTTTTGATGATGGGATGAATGCAGAATGTTACACGGAAGATTTTGACAAGTCTCTTCTCGTTCTTGTGTGTTGTCCTCCTGTGTGCTTGTGTGTTGTGTTCTATGTGAACGTGTGGCTCTGCAGGTCGTCCATGATGCGTACACCAGGTTCACTGAGGAGTCGCTGGCGCAGTCTGTGTGTGATCAGCCTACAGAGAGCACAGAGGTCACCATCAAGGTCAGTGCTGGAGCCAGTAAAAACCAAGTGATAAAAAAAAGAATAAATACAGTTAACTGGAAGGAGCTCCGAACGTCAGATCGAATCAATCGCACTTTTCATACACAGATACACTCAAATCTGTGTCAATACATAGTTTAAGAAGCTAATGCTTCAGAGTTAACGCATGGACAGAAATGCATATCAAAATGTATTTCAAAATAAAATAGCAAACTAATAAATATATCTATATAGATCGTCCCACTATGAATCAACTATTAAATGGATGAGCTGACTGCACTAATGGTGTTTTATAACAGTACAGATGCATAATGTAGTCTACAGCTGAAACGCTTAATGTGAAATTAATGTAAATACAACCAAAAAAACAATCTAACATCCTATTACCATCCAATACAATCATTTCCTAATCAATTGTGCTATTGAGAAGTCCAATAATTTTAAATGCACAGAAAGTGACCTTGTCAAGTTCTGCACACCACAGCTCTTACTGAAGGATTGAGGACAGTGTTTTTCAAACCTGGAAATGATGATCATTTTCTCAGATCTCTGTCTTCTTGTGTCCACAAACCAAAATGATTCAGCTTTAATGATTTCTTTGTTATACGGAGCAAAGAAAATATTCACATTTGAAGAAGCTGGAAAGTCTGGGAACTTGTTTTAATTCTTTGGGAAAAAAAAAACACAAATATCAAAATAGTTGATCAACAATCAATTGATCGAGTAATTGTTTTAGCCAGAGTGCTTTGACTTTACGTGTAATGTCTGAAGACCATATGGCAAAGCTGTAGCTAGCTAGATGCTAGCTAGCATAGACATTCAATCCATCCTCTGTACATAGATGTGGCCTCCATATTTAATGGCTAAAGCAGGCGTGTGTGTGTGTGTGTGCGTGTGTGTGTTTACCTTTTATACAAATCTGATCGATTTTCCTCTAGACGCCTGTTTATGCTTTTCATTCACATACATTCCTGTTGCCTCCACGTAACAAGAGAAATTAGTTGTGTTGGCTGCATGTAAGTGGACAGTAAATCTATAAATGTCCCAGCAACATGAGCATCAATTATTCACATTGTTTTTTCACTGACCTCAATTTCTTTATCGCTTCTTTTCCCCCTTTTCCTTCCTCCATCTCCTCTTGTCTGCATGGGGAATGTTTTTTCCTCCATCTTTTCTCTTGCCTGACTATAATTTCCACCTCCTTTTGTTCTTCCCCCTGTTTCTTTCTTGCCATTTATTGTTAAACTTGTGTCTTTTTCACTCTATCCCTCCTTATTTCACTTTTCTTTTTTTTAACCAGGGCCTTGAAGTGTCCAAACCAGGTCGCTACCAGGCTCTTAACTCAGACAACTTCTTGGAGATGAGTGACTCCGGTGTGGAGTTCACCAGCTCTGGTCTCCCACTAGACAGCGACACTGATGCCGCGATCACCTACGCCTCCAACAAACCACTCCTCAACGCCGTCTCCCCCACAGCCGTGACCAAAGGAGTTTACTCCGACAGCCAGGAGGCCACCGCTGTCCCCGACGGCGAGCTGAGCGCCACTCGGACCCCTGACTCCGCCATGAGCGCCAGCCCGGCATCCAACCCTCGCTCGCTTGCAGCCGCGACCCCCGACGGCAGCCTGCATGGAGCTGCGTCACCGGGAACGGCCTCCAGGGGCACCACTGGCTCAGATTCAGTCAAGACAGAAGGAGGAGAGAGTGGAGAAGCCGAGCTGAAAGAGGAACCTGCTCAGAGCACCTGAGAGGGTGTATTTCTATTTTGTGTCTCTGTACACAGTAATGACATCCACATCTGGCATTTCTGAGAACCTTCATCATATCCAAACACCACCACAAGTCCTTGATCATGGCGTCACAAAAACAACAACACAAATCAAATATTCATGCCTGGAGCTGGATGTCACTGCAGCCCAGGAGAAAAATAACAAAAAGGCTGTCGCACAAAATGCGCAATGCGAAATTTAATGCACTATGCACTGGAAGATGATATGCAAAGTGTAAAACCCCCAAAGCTCCATCAAAAGAAGAACAATGCAGTTTTGTGCATATGGTAAAATGCATGCATTTCAATTAAACATTTAAGTAGATGTCATAGTTCAGAGCTGCAGGAGGATGCAGCCATTAGAGTAGATTGACTGCATGTGATGAAAGAAGAGCGGGCTCCGAAAGATGTTACGGATATGTGAAAAGGGTGAAACACTCAGCACTTATTAGGGGTCAACGATGTCAGCACCTAGCGAAAAACGTCGAGTAAATGTATACATTATTGCGGAGTTTGACAGATTTGACAGGCAGCGACATGAACGGACACAACTTACTTAAGACCACCAACAACAACAACAGCAAAGACAATCTCTCCCTGGTTGAAACCAGACGTGTTGCCTCCGACAGCACTTTTGTCTGCTTTCACGGCATCACATAAACACTGCGATGATTGCATTTCATCCCACCCACACACTGACTCTATTATTAACACTACAAGCATGTCAGAAACAAAAAAAACAACAAAACAAAGCCGCCTCTGTCTCTCCAGATACAAGTGCTTGTCTCAGCACTCACTCACCGACGAAAACTTCCCTCACCGTAAAAACAGGAGATCGAGAATCGGCGCGACTGTGCGAGTCCTGGGCGGCTGTTGTCGTTTAGACATAATCAAAAAGTGGAAACATCACACGCACAAGAATGATGAAATGTCAAGTGTTTTTCCTTCGTACTAGTGGAGTTGTCGTGACAGAGTGTTTCTGAACACTTTCAGGAATTTTGGAACAATTCCCGGAAAATGTAATTGGATTCGCAGCCTATTTGCGAACAGACAGATTCATGGGCACCACACATATATATACAAACTGTATATAGAGCGAGGAGCGGTGATAAAAGGACGATGACAGTGATGGAACACGGCGCTACTCAGGAGAGCAGATAAATGGCCCGCATGATTGAAAGCCTCCTATTTTCATCTCAGCCTCCATCCGTCTCTTGGAGCACTCCGATTATTGTCGCCCGGTTGTTTCTCCAAAAATTGAAGAGGCTGGAGAGAGACTCGGTCGGATCAATCTGCGATAACACCGCTGCCTATGAGGCGCTGGTGGAATGAGCCTGAGAAGTGGTTATGAGTATGTGTGTGTGCAGTGTGGAGTATTTTACAGAGCAAGACAAAGGAGATGTTCCGCACCGTGTGGGTCTGTTTGGCCGATGAAAAGTAGAAAAGGAGGTCGTTGTCATGACGGGTGAGGCAACTCATTGTATCAATTTCATTGATAATTGATACACGGGCATCAAATATCAATATTTTAACGTGAAAGAACCAACAAAAACAGTCATCTCATCAGATTTCCAGACGAAAATTGCACACACCACATAATCTAACTGGCTGAGAAATAAATCGACAGAAGGAAAATGAAGCGTAACTCCTTCGAATCCTGCCCTTTTACCCATTTATGTCCATTTTGATTCTTTGGTCAGACAGATTTCCTGACATATCTTTATATCATTATCTTTCAATAGGTCAGTCATAGCAGAATCACCATTGTGGGCCTTTGTATCATAGTGAAGCTGACCGTGACTACAGCACATAACACGCCACTGAACGTGTGATATAGAAGACTCCCTTCTTTTTTATTTGAGCAGCATAAACCATTCCCCTGCGACGCACGAGAAAAACTCATGTGAGATGATGCACTTCTATTTTTCCTTGCATTCTATCTGCAAATCTGATATGATCACTTGCCATTACTGAACAGATATGATTTGAGGGGGAAAAAAACAAACCCAGCCTGTCTTGTTTTGAAAGGGACTTTTGTTAATGTAGCTCAAATGGCAATAAACACATTTCAAAGTCAGACAAAAGAAAAACATGGGAGGGAGTGCCAACAAACAGAGCGTTCAAACATGTTTAGAAAGAAGCGGGGACACACTCAATTAAAATCCGCTCCCACGGCGCAAACGGCTGCTTTTGACTAATTACTTGTCTTATCTTGCTGTGGAAGGAGCCTTTGGGCTAATTCAGGTCACAGGAAGTCAATTTACGCTGAAGACATTTCAAAGGACCATAGTGAAAGGCACGTCTCACAGCAAAAACAAACACCACTCAAACCTGTCCTTGTCCAATGTCACACAGTCTGTGATACGTGTCTTTTATGATACTCTTGCCACTTTAAGGCCCAATCCCATCTCTCAGTTTTACCCCTTGGAAGTGTAACAGCTCTAGCAGGGGGCCCCCAGACTTCCCTTTCCATGGCCTCATCATCCAGCTCTGACGAGGGGATCCCTAGGCTCTCCCAGTCCAGCCAGAGGATATAATCTCTCCACTTAGTCCTTAGTCTGCCCCAAGGTCCCCTGGATGTGCCAGGCCACCTCCCTAGGGAGGCACCCAGTCACTCTACTCTGAGTAGTAGCTTCTCACCCCGGCCATCCTTCTGAGAAAAAACCCATTTTGGCCGCTTGTACCCACGATCTCGTTCTTTCAGTCATGAGCCATCACTCATGACCATTAATGAGGGTAGAAACGAAGATCGACCGGTAGATCACAAGCTTTGACGATGGGGTTGGTGGTGATAGCCAAAAACAAACTAGCTAACAAAATACCCTGTTGTCAACGGTTGTAATATCACTAGTTTGGACTAAAGATGTGTCAGGAAATGTCTTACTGGTGAACCAGTTTATAACAGGTACAAGAGACCTCAAACGATATTTGTCAAAAAGCTAATATTGATTAGCGTGTTGTGTAGCTACAGTAACCACTGCATGCTAACTAGTGTTAGTTTTATGGCTGTAACATTAGTTTCCTTTTATTTAGTTAATCTGGGAAATATCTCAGCCCGAAGTTCAAAGTGTTTCCCTGAAATAAGCTCTGTTTGAAAAGTTAACTCATTGGCTGCGATCCATTTTAGGAGCAGTGATGGAATCGACGTCTATAGCAGTCAATCAGTTAATTAGCCCATTGTGCTCTTCTGCTACCTCAACATGAGTCAGGAAATGCTATGCCCACATGTGAACATATAAATGGAGGGTGTAGGGCAGAGATTTAGGGGTAAGTGGTAGAATAGGATTGAGCTTTAGGGGCCTGGTATACTTCCTCAAACAAGACGTGTCCGAGGGAGCTGTAGCATCATTCTCTTCTTCTTTGGTAGGAATGCGTCCTATTCCCTGCGTCTAGACTTGTATTGCCACCGGGTGGTGAAGTGGGATACTACAGGACTCTGACACGCGAGTATACCAGGGTCTGCGATATACGCCATGTGCACAGAACTATACCAGGGGCTTAAGAGTGCAATTGTAAGCAGAGCAGTATCCATGGCAACATCAATCACAGGGTTCACCCACCAAAACGTGTCAAGCCTCAGTGGTTTTCCTCACAACCAGGCACAAGTTTCCTAAGGATTCCATTCAGATGTCAGTGTTGTTATTGTTGTCGCCGCTCACAGCCGTCACCTGTACGGCTACTACATGCTGCAAAAAAAACCAACTGATGTCAACTTGGGAAAAGTGAAAGATTTATCACCTTAATGACCTTTGAGTGTTTTGATATGATACAGATGTTTGATGCCTGCAAAACAAAAAGCACAAATTCAAAACACAGGTAATCCTGTTGAAACAAAGAAACAAAAAAAAGTTAGTGTACTTAAAATGGTTAAAAAAACAAAAAGTAGCAGCTATTGTGTATATATAATGCAAAAAAATGACTAGGTAAACTAGTTCCCTTATTCAGGAAAAAGTAGTTTGGATGATGATGATGAGTGCGTAAAATACTTTAGTCGGTGAGCGATCAGTGTTGCCACAGGGCAGTGACAGTTGGACGGGCTAATGACAAGTAAATGGTCAAAGGGTTTTCAATTAAATTAAAGCAATATTAGCTATAACAGCCAGAAACATCACAGACACACAGAGGAATCAGACATAACACATCTCAGTGCCCCCATCCCCCTTTTTTTTCTCTGATGTAAATATTAATATATGTGCATGTTTACAGTGTGGAAATATGTTCCTTACCGCAAGGCTTATGCAAGATTTTATACTCTCAAACGTCTGCATTTTATTCATGTCATGTTGTCATGTTGAATCACAGTGACATCCTTTCATCAAAGTTTGCCTCAGCTGGATTTGGAAGGAGGGAGTGGAAAATGTGTCCACTGGATGGCAGTGCAGAGTCAATAATGTCACAAGGTTGTCCACATGGCAGCAGCTTTTGCACACAGACACGCGCACAAATGTGAGCGACGCTGTTACGATGCACATCCGTTACAATGCACCGTTCTTTTCTGTGGGCGTCTGCGTCGGGCAGAGATTTAACTGTTCAAAACTTTCAGCACATCTTTTGAAAACAGTTGGTCTTTGTGGATTCTGAACTAATTGATGAAAGAAAAGGATGTACAAGTTGATTCCGTCTTCTCAGTCCGCCTCCATGTCTGTCTATATTCTGAAGTCACGTTAAATCACGGTATCTGTGAGATCCCAAATCCTGGGAATCTCCTCCCTGAAATTGTTTGATTAAACACCACAAGTGTGTGGTCCTGCGTCTTGACTGGATCGTCAAGTCACATTACTTGATTATTATTATATTTGAAAGGCCTCTAGTGTGGTGTGAGGGAACTTCAGTCTCCTCAGCAGCTTCGAGGTAGTAATGGCGTAACTTTGTCATTTCTGTAAAGACTTATGTCCAAATAAAGAAGGAATAAGCACAGATATTCCAGCTAACGTTGAGCCTAAAGCATCGACTAGTTACAAGAATCTCAAGTTCACGTTTACCACCAGTTCCCTTTTAAACCAGTGTAGTTAGGCCCACAATCAAAAGGCAAACTATTGTGGTCAAAAAGACCTTTTAACCTTTTAACCCAAGTTCAGGCTGCTTATGTGGACAGGAAAATGCATTGCATGCAACGCATTTATAAAGAAATGCAACACTTTTTGCTTTCTATTTGGGAAATATGACAGAGCACAACCACAAAAATGTGTGAAAGGCCTATTAATGCGTGCAGGTACTTAGCCCTAATGTTGTGGGTCATTATGGTGGTTTAACTGTGCATTAAGGCCCAGTATCTGTTTTCTTCATGTGCATTTGACACACAGAAAAGCAGCTTTGAAGGAAATGTTGATGGATTTACATTAGCTTTCCCCTTATTTCTGTATTCAGTGTTTGTGCTAAGCTAAGCTATAAGGAAAATTCTACCTTTTTATTCAACGTCTGGTGATGCTGCGTTCATGTTGTATCGCACACACCATAGTATAAATGACATGATCTGAAACGTCTCAGTTTTTAAGTCTTGACAGAAAATGAACACAATTTCCGCTCTTATTCTTCTTCTCTCCCTACCTGTCACTCTTGTGGTGCCACTGCGCCCACTAGTGGCACTAACTGGTTGCAGAATATCAACTAAAACACAGAATAAACAGAGAAGACTGTACAAATTGGGTGTAAATTTGAAAATGAGAGTCATGTAATGGCAGATGATGTGCAGGTATTTACAGAGAAAGTAAACTAAACTCATTTATGGAAAAATGAGGACATTAAAACCTGTGTTTACACGACTCACAATTCAGTGATTTTATTCAAATGGCGTCTTAATCTTCCACTTTAAAAGTTTAATAAAAAAAAGAAACTTCCTAAAGTTGAAATGTTACATAATAAAACCTTCTCTAAAGGTACTTTTTCAGGGGGGGGATAATAAAACCATAGTTTGGGGCGATCACTGCTGATGTGAACTTTATGAAAGTCATTTCATTTCTTGCCTTTCATCCGCTCGTTCCGTTCTCTGTTTTCGTGACACTTCACAAAGAGTCTCGCAGCAGAAGCGCTGATCCATGTGTGGGTCAGTGGAGATTTCATTTAATTAAAAAAAAAAAGAGAGTTGTCTCTCAGTTCTGGCTGATTCACTCTTCAGTTAATCTACTATTCTCCGCTATTATGAAGAATATAATGGGAAAAGAATTGCAGCATTGTGACTCTCTAATACCGGTGAGCGAGAAATATCAAAAGAGCTGGTGAGTGCAGTTTCTGAAACTCGTGTCAATTAATTTCTATTCACTCCGGTGCAAATCACTGGATTCAATTAGACTTGATTCAGACTAATCTGTGATTCATCGCAGATTAATTGAAACCCACTCATCTACAGACTTCGTTTTTTGAGCACTGGCTCCTGTAATAAAAACCTTTAATTTCAACAATGTCAAATCGTGTCCATATTCTCTTCAACTTTAACTGATCTCTGGTCAGCTGCTCTCTGCATTCTGAGATTTTATGTTGTGAATTACTCCAGCTGCTTTCAGACAAGTGGACGAGTCCTCGACGTCCTCTTATGTCCAGACTTTCTGAAAGAAAGAGGTTGACAAACTTGACCTAGAAATGACCTAAATTGATAACGCGTAAATAAATTAACTTGGTAATTACATGAAAAGACAACTTCATCCATGTAAGTGTTACCAAATTAAGTGTTTTTTAAAGTCAACCACTTACGTTTTTCTTGGCGCAGACCAGTTTTTACTGAGTTGGTAACAACAAAATAAATTGTTATAAAAAGTTAAAAAAGAAAACGGCTACTTCAACTGCTAACAACCGAATCTCAAAATGTTCCTTGTTTAGTGAATTTAATTCATTCATTTAGGTAATTTCTTTCTCTATCGAAAACAATAAGATGGTTGACAAACTTTAAAAAAAAAAGTCCTCAATTGGTAAAAGCAACTTAATTCATGTAGGTGGTACCAAATTAAGTATTTAACCACTTTAGTTTTTTGTCGCAGAACGGTTTTTATTGTGTACAAAAAGGCTACAAAAAAGCATAATCATTTCAGTTTCTAACTCTGAAATCTGTTCAGTTCATTCAAACTAAAGTGAGTAAATGTGGTTGACAATAGAAATACTTTGTTGGATTTATCAATCATTTTATTTTTTCAGTTATCAAATACCGGATCAAAATCTCGTACATTATGTCTGAAAGCAGTTATAGACCCTTATTTCATCCTGTCTTATAATCACATCACATCTGTCCACACTGTCACTCTCCCAGCACCTGTGAATGTTTTTATAGCAGGAGAAAAACTTAACGGTATTACTAGAAATAATATATATATATAATTTTCATATTACCAATATGTTTACACTGGGACAATTGTATGTCCTTAGGCGATATTCATTAAAAAAAATAAAATTAAATGAACAAATATATAAATAAATAGATTAATGAATGAATGACTGAATGTGCTTGAGTACATTTCGTGGTCAGAATGTTTTTTTTTTGTTGGCACCAAAAAGACTTATTCTTGCTACTCACATGCTTAGTATTTGTTCTTATAATAATCCTAGTAATAGCCTAAATCTGCTGTAATCCTAAGAGTTAGTGTAAGCGCGGCATGCTAATCTAATCTGTAGACTGCTTGTGGGACGGCAGGCATAATAATGATTATATGAATTGCACTTTTCTGTACAGCTCGACTCCTGAGTCAGTCCTGGATGTTATCGTGGCTCCGGTTCCCCCGTTTTCATTCTCCCGTTTGTCGTGCTGGTGTTCCATTGAAAGTTAAAGGAGTATACCACTGTTCCCCTTTACAACATAATGTTTTTGATTTCTGTTGTTTTTTTCTGTGAAATGAAATCCATAAAATCTAATATAAGTTTTCCTTTAACACCACCAGTTTTATGTCAGCTTTTCTTATATTATGTGGGATAAATATTACAGTCAATATTGAATGACATGATATTATATACAGTATCTACTCGATGTGATTTTACAGTTTCTATGAAATTTCAAATATTGTCTCGACTGAAATGTTTTAGTTATGGGGAAACCGCAGCAGCTCCAGAGTGACTTCAGGTTAAATGCTGTTTTATTTTGTGTTTGTGTGCGTGTGTGTGTATGTGTGTGTGACTCAGGCAGTCGAAGTATTGTCGTTGTCAATATTACTATCACAGCAACAAAAACAACTAAACAACACATTGCATTTTTTACCTGAATTTGTCTCTTTTATGTCACGATAATGTTCTTATTGTGAATTTTTTAGGAAGGTTTTGTCTTCGTGCTGTGTTATTTTCTTGTTGAACTGTACATTGTGGCAAAGGTTGCAACAATGAATCTACTAAATCAGCAAGTAGTTTGAGGGATATCCACATTTCCCACCATGAAAATAATCATTTCAGCTGTCACTGCATGTATTTTGAAATTCTGGTCTGGTTACTTTGTTTGTTTTCACATTTGCTGCTTTCATCTGAAACGAAATCATGTGACTTTTTCACTCTCTAAGAGCTCCGACTTCTTTTAATCATTCGCCAAAAGCTGTGTAATCATCGACTTTTACAATACTTCACTGCACTGCCACGAACAAGCAACTCATATATACAGTATATACCCTCTCGTGCTTGAAGACTAAAGCAGTGCTTATTTATATTCTAATACCACATTTAACCTTTGGGCATCCTGCACACACTTTTCTAAAGCTTCTCTTTCTGTAACGAATGAATAATTCCAATTAAATACATTTTCAACAGATTATGTGTGTCTGTGTGTTTTAATGGTTTTGCTTCCATTTCAGAGAAACACAAGCTTTTTTACAAGCACAGTGAAGTGAAAAATCACAGTACTTCATGTGGCTCGTTGGTCTAGGGGTATGATTCTCGCTTAGGGTGCGATAGGTCCCGGGTTTAAATCCTGGACGAGCCCTGATGTAATTTTAAGCAGCCAATGAACACTTCCAGCCCCAACCAGCAATATGCCAAACCTGTGTTGCTGACGCTGCCTTCTGTTCCTGTTCTATGAAGCTCAAGTCCTATTTTTCATTTTATAGTTTTTAATTATTATGACATGCTAAGTCACAATTATGAGATACTAAGTTATAATAATGAGACACTGTCTAATAATTATGAGATACTAAGTCATATTAATGGGATACTACATCATAATGAAATACTAAGTCATACTAATGAGATATTATGTAGCGATAAAGAGATTCTAAGTCATAAAAAGACATACTAAGTCATAATAAAGAGATACTAAGTCATATTAATGAGATACTACATCATAATGAAATACTAAGTCATACTAATGAGATGCTAAGTCATACTAATGAGATATTATGTAGTGATAAAGAGATTCTAAGTCATAAAAAAAGACATACTAAGTCATAATAAAGAGATACTAAGTCATATTAATGAGATACTACATCATAATGAAATACTAAGTCATACAAATGAGATATTATGTAGCGATAAAGAGATTCTAAGTCATAAAAAAGACATACTAAGTCATATTAATGAGATAATAAGTCATAATTTTAGATAATGAGATACTATCATTACTTTGAAATAGTATCTCATTATTACGACATAGCATCTCACAATTATGGGATATTAACTCAAATGTTGACTTAGAATCTCAAAATTAGGAGTTAATACTTCATAATAAAATAATGACTTAGTATCTCATTAATATGACTTAGTATGTCATAATGTCATTATATTAGTATGACTCAGTAAACTACAGTTATGACTTGGTTATGAATTGCTTTTCCCCATATGGGCTTCCATACAGTTTTGTCCTTTCTCTCTGCCAAAAGGCGCCCTGGCCCTCCGCCAATCAGGGCGGGACAGGAAGTGACGCACGATCTCGCGCACGGAAGCCTGTGGACTGGGCGCGCCAAATTTCAAAGGACTTCCTCCTCCTGAGTGAGTGAGTGACGGCGAAGAAGAACAAGAAGGAGAAGAAGGAGAAAAGGCGTCCGCTGTACCGCAGAAAGGCGACAAATCCATGCAGGAAAAACAGAGAGAGGAGAAAGGAGAAGAAGGAGAGTGCAGGAGTTTGTTTTTATGCGTCTTTTTATGTCCAGCGACGGGACGACGAGCACACACACGTACACACTGTGAGTGTGTGTGTGTGTGAAAGTAAGTGGCAGTTTTTGCTTTCACCCTGTCAGCAAACTTCACTCCACTTCACGCTGCTACTGGCTCCTGCTGTTGTTTCCGATCCGACTTTTACGTCAATCCATATTCACTTAAGTAAGACACGCATGCTACCTGACGTTAAAGGCGTTTGCTGTGACAAAAAATGGCAGAACAAGTAGTTGTAGGATGACTAGTCTTGACGCTGCGGTCGTTTTTTTTTGTCTCCTGCTTTGTCTCCTGAACATGCAGTGACACTTTTAATGTCTCTACATTTACCTTTGCTTCACATTGACGCCATTTTAGTTCAAGTGTAATTTAAAGGTGGTTTTTGTGTGTCAAGTTAAAACGTGTGTGAGCTGCTGTTTATGTCTTTCAGACAGTCCTTTTTCTTCTTTCTCTACAGATCAGACAGCTGCTGTCAATGTGAGATTACTAATGTCTTCTGATGTCTGGGATTTTAATCTCACACACACACACTCGTCTGACAGCTGTTCACACCTGTAACTGATAAACATCCAAACTCCATCTGAAAGTTGCACTTAAGACGCTTACAAACACATGTGAAACGCACACATGCGCAGGCCGCTTATTTTCTCCTCTAATCTGGAGTTTTGTAGCCTCTGCGGCTCCGTATTTTACTCACTCCTGCTTCTCTGTGCTCACGTTATTTATTCATGTATTCACAGCAAGGCAGAAATCATCAAGCTCTCATGCCAATGCAAACACCTGTTTCTTAAGTAGGCTGCACCTGTCTGCAACATCCACAGTGGGTTTTACTTCTACATTTCATTTCACTCCCACACACACATACACAATAGTGACAATCTATAATGGAGCCTGGTGGCCTTCTGTAAATCCAGGGCCACTCACAGATCAGGTGAGGCCTCGGTGGGGGCCCCATCCGGAGGGTTGAGTGGTGGCAGCCAATCAGACGCGGCAGTCATGCTGTCCGGCGTGCAGCCGTGCTTCCAGCTGCTGCGGATCGGCTCGTCTTCGGTCGACACGTCGCGGGACCTGTACACGTTCCGGCCGGCGCTGAGCCACTGCGTGTTCCGCCTGGGCCGAGCGGCGGAGCTGTGCGACGTCACGCTGGACTCCGCGGCGGTGTCGCGCATCCACGCCGAGCTGCAGGCGGAGAGGGAGGGCAGCGGAGGGGACGCGGCTCCGCAGGAAGAAGGCTGGAGGGTTCACGTCAAGGACCGGAGCAGTCATGGTGAGAGTTGCACATCCATCACCACCACCACCATCATCATCATCATAATCATCATCATCTTCATCACAATGAAGATGAGAATATTGAGAATATTCCGATACCAATATTTGCCCAATACAGTCTTTTAATGTGTTAAATTACTTAAAGAAACTAAGAAGATGTTTGTCTGCCATTTTAAAAAGCCAAAGATCCAACAGTGCAACAATTATTCTACATCCAAAATTAGCTTTTTTATTTTCATTATAACTGATATATAGGATGCACAGATAGTATAGGATTAGTGTAGAGCTGAAAAATGACTATTTATCGAATATACTATTTAATGAATAATTACGATTTATCGATTATTAATCGATGACTAAATGAATCGTCGGCTTTTATAATCGGTTTGTAGCTTTTTTTCATTATTAAAACAAGATATCTGATTGTTTTAGTTTCTTAAATGTGATTATTTTCTTCATTTCTTAGCTCAATATAACACAGAAATCATTAAAAACTAAATCATTTTGGTTTGTGGACTAAACAAGACATTTGAGAACATCAACATTTCCTGGATTGACAAACACTGATCAACAATTATTTTTTACGTTTTCTGACATTTGATGGACCAAACGATTACTCGATTAATTGAGAAAATAATCGACAGATTAATCGATTATGAAAATAATCTTTAATTTATAATCCTCTCGGCCAGTGTTTGGATACAAAAGCTGAGAATCTTGTTGGTTCATGGCTCATACCTACTTTGAAAGGCAACATAGTCACGACAATAGGTCTGAACAATTTGGGGGTGGGGTGTAATATCTAATAATCCATTAACCAGCATTGTCCCTCGAGTGTGAAAGACTTATGTATTTCAGGATTTGTTTCAGTCAGTTTATTTATGTGAAAACTGAACATGCGCATAAAACAGGCTCACAGAATCATACAGAATAACACACACACACACACACACACACACTGCTCTACAGACAGGGAAGTGAGAAGAGGCAAAGTGCTCCAGCTTACAACAATAATTTAGACAAAAACACCACTAACTTAACTACCACTACTTACAAAGATACCGTTGGAAACAATAAAAAGTGTGTGTTCACACACATTGGCACTGATGGGGAAACCCTTTTTTTTTTTTTTAGCAGTTGAAAAACACTAACAGACTTTTTTTGTTTCATGCTGTGGTGGAGATACAAACAAACACAAACACACCTGCAGTCTTCACACCAGCTACACACACAGTTTTCTACCAGCTAAACAGCTGCAAACACGCACACGCACACACACGCGCGCACACACACACATTCTTCTGCTATTCTTCTGAGGACATAACATTGACTTCTGTTCATTTGGACAGCCAAAACAAAGTCTTATCCATAACCAGTTAATGTTTAACCCCAACTTTAACCATAATCATAATTCAAATCTTAGTCCTAAACTTAACCAGTTAACTCAGAAATGAGATTATGCCTCATTAGGACCACGTTTTGGTCCAGACTTTTACACCAGAAGTACACACACACACACACACACACACACACACACACACACACACAGAGTTCATTTTTATTTTCCATGCTAAGCAAGAAGCATTTTCCTCCCCACATGTTAATTAAAATTAACGTTGAAGTTTGACACTTCTCCAAACTGATTATGTAAGTATCATTTGAAAGGTTTCAGGTGTCAACGAGTCTCTGGAGCAGCTTTTGAATTATGCACAGATGTGACACATTCATTCAGAGTGTTTCTTTCATGTATAATCGGGGGAGAGAGAGAGAGAGAGAGAAAAAAGTTAATAAATATTACACTTACACTACAATTCACTCAATTTAGGAGTAGGAATAAGACAATATATGATTTAAAAAGCACTAAAAATAAACAGATTGTGGTCAATATCCTTTATCGAGACAATCGTGAATGAAGACAATGCTGTCCAGCCGGCTGAAATATGGTCTTAGTGTTTTATTTTGAAGGGCCACAAGCTGTATTTGCACCATTTCAATATTTTTAAACCGTTCGGTCATGTTATTAAGGTTTCACAATTCCTGGGAATTGTCAAAATTGGAAACTTGTCATGGGAATTAACTGGAATAAACTGGATATTTTCAAAATTGGAGGTTGGGAACTTTTATATAGTTACATTACTTTTTATAAAGTTGGTGATGTGATTTCATCACAATTTGCAACCTTTTCTGTCTTTTTTCTTTTTTGTAAATTCATTAGTTTTCAATCAAATTTCTTATGTTTTGGTAACATTAGCAATTTTTCGTGACATTTTTCTTTACCTTTTAGTAATGTCAGTAAGGTGTTTTTGTAATTTTTTTTATCATCAGATTGTCTGTTTTTGCTTTATTCTGTAAGTTTAGGGGACATTTTGTCCATATTTGTGCATGTTTGGGGATAAAGTGCTGATCTTTTTTAATGTTAAGAATCTTAACAAAACTACATCAAAGCATAGTTTTACTAATTTCATTGAATATAGTTGTAACATCTTTAAATAGTGCTAGCTATTTCTGTGCTAGTTTGAACTGTGAAGGACTTGGTATTAAAAATCATAAATCCTCTTCTGTTGCCAGGCACCTGGGTCAACGAGGTCCGCCTCCAGTCTGGCGTCCAGTGGGAACTCTCAGACGGTGACACGTTGACCTTCGGTGGTCATTCCGCGTCGAGGAGTCCCGAGTTCTACTTCCTTTTCCAGAAGGTCAAAGTTCGCCCGCTGGACTTTGACGCCATCACAATTCCAAAGGTAGAAGATATGATGACATGATTGTACCGTTTCATAACACAGTGTGTCTCAGTCAGGCTCTGGTTAAAGGACCAGTCTGCACTTTCTTGTTTTGAAAGGCTTATGTCTGTGTGATGAGACAATGATGAGACATTGCATGGTTTTCCACTATAAATACAATGACTAAATGGTTAAATATTCAACGGGAGATGATGAATTAAATTGTACAGTAGGCATTGTTAAGTAAAGCCTGAAGATAAAGGTGTTTTGGGGGATGTAAGATTACCCTAACCCTGAGTAAAATACGGAAATAGAAATAAACATATTGAAGATGTTCCTATCAGTTTACCACAAAACTTAAAAAAAACAAAAACTATAAAACTAATACATGAAACTCAAATTAGGAAAATATTTTTGTTAACACAACATAGATTTTACATAATTGTAATTTGTTTTCTACACTGTTGACATTGCAAAGATTATTGCAAAATTAAATAATACCAATTGACAATACAAAGTAATTAACAAGAGCATTTCCAAGTGTTTGTGTTTGTTCTGTAAAAATGCCATATACAGTAAACGTATAAGATAAACTTTTACACCGTCTCTGAAAAAGGTTCATATCAACTTCTTTCTTCTTTTTTCAAATTTACCAAACTGTCAATTATTTGAGCTCTAGATGTTAAAGATGTTGGATTTTTGTTTGAGTGAATTTCAAATAAAACATCCTGCTGCTGTAAATGAAAGTAAATATAGGTGACAACTGTAGACGAAAAATCATTGAGACTTTTGGGGTGTGAGTGAAATGTCCACTAGGGGGCGTAATATTAGTAGTCACAGACAAAATTGTGAGCAGATAAAAAAAAGTCTGGAGCTGGTAAACTAATATGATCATAAAAAAATGGTAAAGAATGAGAGGAAATGTCTAACCATAGTTTTAAATTTTGTTTTCTAGGCGGGGACCTTTTCCTCCGACTTGCAGAACCGCATCAGGACCAACCCCGATCCAAAGGTGGAACCCAACCTCGACTTGTCCAAGCTGTCCATCAACCGCGCCACCGTCATCCTCAACTCCATCGGCAGCCTCAGTAAGATGAAGGGCAGCGCCTGGACCTTCAAGAGGAGCTACAGCCACGAGGGAACCGTCTCGGATTCGGGCTCCTCCTCGACGCCGCCTCTCGCCGTGGGCTTCTCCACTCTGCTACCTCCCTCCACCCCTCCGTCGCTCTCCTCCGCAGCGTCGGTGCCTTCAAACAAGACCCTCCCGTCGACCTCCAGGAGCAGGAGGAAGTCGGCGCACACGGTGCTTCTGGAGGACGACAGCTCAGATGAGCCCAGGAGTCGAGGAGGTGAGGTTCAGTCCAGTTATTTCATTTTAACTCGGAGATGATCGTTGCTTTTGTCTCACCATGTCCCTGTGGTTCAGCCGTGGCAGGAGCCGTGGAGGACGGACAGCGGGTGAAAGGAAAGAAGAGACGACGTCTCTACAGGTCAGAGTCTGAGACGTTCAGCTCCCCTCCTCCTCCCTCTCTCCCTCCTCCTCCTTCTCTGCCGCTGCAGCCCAAGAGCCACGGCGACACCAGGCGACCGCTGGAGGCCAAGCCGTTCCCCGTCGGCATCAGAACCATCGGCAGCTTCCACGGCGCCATGACGAACAGTCGACTGAACCACCACCTGCTGCAGGCGTCGCTCAGCAACGCCGCCGCTCACAAACGGGAGGCGGAGACAGTGCACCGCATCAAGACGGTGGTGCAGGGCAACATCGCCGCGTTCCGCCAACAGAAGCCCACCCATGGCTCGCCTAATGCGCAGAGGGGCAGGCGACGCGCTCACAGCTCTCCAGTGTTCTCCCCCCTGGTGGTGGGAGGAGAGAACTACAGCCTGGCCTCGCCGTCGGTGCGGATCCGCACGGACGACAGAGGGAGAGTCCAGTTCAACAGATTTCACCATCAGACCAGGTGAGACAATCAACCAAACCTCACTTTATTTGTGGAATTATCAGCATTTGCTTGGAAGATGATGGCATATACGTTTTACACCTTTTGTTAATCCATCCATCCATTTTCTACCACTTTATCCTCCACACGGGGTAGCGGGGGGTGCTGTGCCAATCTCAGCTGACGTAGGGTGATACCCGGGTCTTCTGGCTGCAAAGGCAAGAGTGCTACCTCTGTTAATGTTCTAATTTTTTATCTTTCAGTAAGCGTCGAGGCCGCCCCAGGAAACACCCCCTCCCCCCGCGGCCCTCCCTGCCCTCTCCATCCTCCTCGTCTTCGTCCTCCTCCTCCTCGGCCTCGTCCTCCTCTTCCGGCTCCTCCTCGTCGTCCTCCTCCGACGAGGACGAGGAAGAAGACGAGGAGGAGGAGGGGTCGTCGGTCAGCGCGGTGGAGCCGTGCGCGGCGCCGCGGTGCCGCCTGCCCCAGCAGGACACGGTGCAGTGGATCCAGTGCGACGTGTGCGACGCCTGGTACCACATAGACTGTCTGCACGTCGACCGCAAGAAGCTCCTCCTGGACCCCAACGCCGACTTCCACTGCGGCTGTCGCTGATGGGAGGGAAATCAAAGCTCTGCTTTGAACTTAAATTCAACACATTTTCCACTTTTCCTTCAGACACCACACGGGAATTATCAGACTCTGTTGAAAAGAGGCCACAACTTCCTCCTCAGGCCTGTGCAGCTCCGGCATTTTCTTCAGATTGTTCTCGGACAAACCTCACACAGACTCCGTTCACAGAGGTGGCAAAGCTGCGATAAATCGTCCCGGGTCAGCTTTCCTTTACGGCGTTAACTGCCTGTAGAGGTGCGATCGGGGGCGGAGAAAGCATGATGAAATGTGGAGTACACTCCCGTCATGGCTGACGATAGCTGACCAAAGGGCAGGCGGCGGCGTTCAGGAAGATTAATGAAACGTTTCACATCATGCTGCCACAGTTTCACACTGCACGAGGCGATTAAACTTCCTTTGACGTCTCAGTTCAGCCTCTGTCACTGTTTAACCAAGCAGCTCAGTTGTTTTTTGTTTTTTCTTCAGGGCAGAATCCTGACTTTTCGACACGTCTGCCCCCCCCCGGAGAAAGCAGCTCTGGGATGACATTTTCCCACCACAGTAATAATAAGATGCGGCGAAATGTTTTTGCCACGGCTTCCCTGGGTGGCAGCAGCTGTCGAGGAGTGGGCGTGTGATGTTTCAGGATAATTAAAAGGCGGTAAATGTGTCAGCAGACGTCTGTTGTTGCTGCTGAGGAGGAGTGCTCTCGGGACTGTAATCAAATATTTGAAGGGTCTCCTGCAGCAGCGGCGGTGGCGTCGGGATGTTTCCTGGAGGAGGGGGCAGAGCGTCACGTACAGTGGGACTGTGTTTTCATATCATATCATGTGTCTCGAGTGCAGGGCGGCTGCAGCCGCGTAGGGAGGAATCATTACCTGGGAAATGTCACAGCTCGTGAGGACTCTTCTGCTGATGTGTTGAGTCCTTATGGTCGTCTCCTCACTACTGAACTTCTCGCCACTGTGGCTGCTTTTGTCCTGGTGAAACCATCTGGACTATATAAAATATAAAAATGGATGTTCTGGTAGTTTGCCACACCTTTGCGACACCTAACATTTTCCTGAGGAGGTAATGTCTCAATCTCATCTTCAATAGAACATGATGTTCCCAGTTAGAGGAAAATAGACGATAAAGCACGGCACATGGAGCGGAATCACTAGTGTGATTGACAGCTGGTATTGTCCAATAGAATCCTGGCTACATGTCTGTGACCACGCCCCCTTTTTATACACACACAGACACTGAACACTAGACACCAATTGGGTTGAAAAGGGGTGGTAAATTTCCAGAAATTGAATATGGGATTGGGATCTTTAGTTTGGGAATTTGGGAAATATTCCAAATTGGAACATTTCCATGGGAATTAATGGGAATTTCACCAGTGTGACCATGCTCAGGTGCTGCTTTAATGGTCCACCAAACTCTGCTTTGTCTGTAGTAGCTGCTGTAGAAACAAGATGGCAGCTTATTCTATTCAATACCCATTACCCAAGTCATTATAAAAACACTCACACAAACATAATGATTGCTTGTACGTTCCCATTCTGCCTTTAAACCTTCCTAAATGACACGCTGGACCTTTTTAATAGATAGAATCAAGTCAAAGTGTATGATGTAAGTAAGATATGTTTGTTGTTATTTATCAATAATTCCATAATAACCTTCCCTCATAACATAAAGCAAGTGATCTCAGTATGGTGAGAGAGCGAGAGAGCACCTCCTACTGGCTGTTCTACAAAACAGCAGTGACCTGTGGGACGGGATATCTGTTTGAACTTAGTGGCAAGAGTTCAAGTTTGAATGTT
Source organism: Solea senegalensis (assembly GCF_019176455.1). Classification (NCBI taxonomy): domain Eukaryota; kingdom Metazoa; phylum Chordata; class Actinopteri; order Pleuronectiformes; family Soleidae; genus Solea; species Solea senegalensis. Next base: position 15,320,525 of record NC_058039.1, on the reverse strand, counting down.
TTGAAATGAGCTCGGCAGCCTAGATGCACACCAGGCTGCCTGAACTAATACCCATGTGGTCCAGCAGAGGGTGCTGTGAGCGCTACTTTAAAAATAAGACCACTGTAATGTTCTGTTGTTGTTTTGCAGTCAAAACAGAGGACACGGGCGTAACCGTGACCTCCTGAGCAGACAATCGAGACACCAAAGCATCTTAAAAAGCAGTGTGTGAAAATATGTCGGCTTCGCATAACTATTAAGAATAATAGTAATAATAATATTAATGATGATGATGAAATGTCTCCAGGTTTTGTGTGAGTGTATCTTTATAGGAATAGCGTGTTGTGTAATAGAAGTGACCACTGTAGCAACAACTGTTTACGCTGCAAAGTAACTTAGGAAAAGGAAAAAAAAAGTGTCTTAAGGAGTAAAAAGAATAAAACACATTTTAATTGTGGGGACAGAGCCTCTCAGAGACGGAGATTTGGAAACAAGTGAGCCTCCATCATAACATGTTTGTATTTTAATGTCCTGCAGATAATAATAACAGTTTTTCCCTGTGATCCTGCAGCTTTCAGCACCTTCTCCTCTTTAATTTAATTCTAAATTTCCTCTTGGATCTGGTTCACCAGGAAAAACGCGGTCTCTGTGTGTGGCTGAAAAATCACGCTTACCTCCCGTGTCACGTGTATAATCCTCACTTATTGGTTCAGAAGAATGTAGTGCGTGTGTGTGCTGGTGGTGTTGTGTTTTGGAGCAGTTGAAAAATGACTAGAAATCTATATTCTTGAGCAATAAAATAAGGAGTGGGAAAATCTGAAATAAAATTTTTTAAGATGTATATTTTTTAATGTTTTATTGGTTGGTGTGAAGCCTCTGCAGCTGATGCCTCTTCTGCTGTAAAGAATAGAAAGCTATGTTTTCCTATAATTGGTTCACTCTTTTAATTCACTTGATTTGTCATTAAAATGTACATTGAAATCATAAAAAATGATTCCCAAAAAATCCACACACTTGTATGTAAATGAGTAAATAAATGACTGACTCTGGTTGTACTGACGGACTCTAGATGTGCTGACTCTTGTTTCTCTTTTGCACATTACATCACTTAGATAAATCAACTGCACTGGATTTTGAAAAATGTGAGGTATAATCACGGGACCTGATGATATCATGCAGCTCATTTCATTTCTTGTTTTCTGTGTCATTTACAGTTTCAAACACCAGTAAAGATGTATGTGTCATTCTGTCTCTTTCATTTTCGCCTCTAAAGTTTATTTAAACTCTTGTTTACGTCTCCGGGTTTTCACTCCCGGGAAAATGTGTCATCTTTGCCACATGGCTTGATGTTCAAGTCACATGTGAATTTTTTTTTTTTCCTCCTTGTCGAAATGACACGCCGAACATTTGTGATACTTTTTAATTGACAAGACGCTAAAATGAGTGTGAGAACCAGATCAGCTTGAAACCTGCAGCGGGTGAAGAATCTGTTAACTTCTTCACATCTGGTAAAATGACTTGTTGCAACTGCTGATGCAGCATCTGCTATTAATGTGCGTTTGGAAATGTGCAGTGTTTGTCTTTGAATCGTTTCCATGTTTATTTTTAATGAACTCGAGTGATTTGTAGGGTTCCCACACCTTGGTTGACAACAAATTCAAGGACTTTTCCAGGACCAAATTCAAGGACTGATAGAGCCGCTTCGTCCACGGCGTCCACCGCTTAAACCTGAGGTTGAATAGTTTGTTTGTAGCGGTTTACGACGCCTTCACTAACGGGACTGATTTATGTTTGTCATAAAATAACACGTAAACAGGGGACGAGTTGATGAATGTGTTTCTTTTACATATGAGAGGTAACAACACCGCTTCACACGGATATTTTAATTCACGTTTTCATTTTCCCAATTAAATCACTTTGCACAACAAAGTTTGGCTTAATTTTCCCCTTAAATGTGGAAGAGCCTATACTATACTATATACTATAAGTAATGTTTATCTATAAAAGGATAAAGACTTGAAAAAACTATTTTTCTTTTTACTATTTTAAGCTTTAATCTCTGCCTTTCGGAGGTGATAAGATTCTGAATTTCTTATTTCACAGGTAAGATCAGATATGAAAACACATGTAATAAAAATAAGTCTATACAACCCATGCAGCATATTTGTAAGTCCAGGGAAAACGTTTCATGTGCTCATTGGTCAGTGGGCAGATGTGGATCTGGAGGAGATAGAGGAGATTATGGAGGTGAGATAACGCTGCCTTGACCTGCAACGATGGAGGGAGACAATTGCGTTTGTCTGAAGTGTTTCCATAGCAACACACTCTCTCTCTCTCTCTTTCCCCTCTCCTGTCTGTCTTTGAGTATTTTTTTTTAAAGGGTGGGGTGGATGGTGTTTGGTCTGCTTTCTAATAACAGCTGGCATCTTCTGCCTCCCTGATGTATGAAGTGTGTGTGTGTGTGTTGTGCAAGTTCAAGGTTGTGCAATGACATAAAGCCGCATAATCCACTGTTATCTACAGTGGCTTATAAGAGAACCGGGGGGCAAAAGAGGGGGTGATGCACTTTGCTCAGAGGCACCTCAGCCCATGACCTGGAGCCAGCAACCCTTTCAGTCACGAGCCCAGATCCCTTCCGTGAGGCTACTTGTCACATTCACCCTGATTATCTGGTATATGCAGTAGAACACTATTTCTGATTTGTACCACCAGAGAAAGCTGGCGCACCACTGGTGGTACACGCACCACAGTTTGACTCACGTGTCAATAAGAATCTGCCTCCGCAAACAAACAAAAGTGAGACGGGTGGAGCTGTGTTGGGTTTTGGCTGCTGTTTCCACAGGGCCCAGCAGGGGGCAGTGTCGACCTGACTGTGTCCTCAGTGTGGACTCCTGCAGGGACAGTCAGCAGCAGGAGGCAGAGGACGGACAACACAGGAGACACTCCCTGAAACCAACTCAAAAGATTTCCTATATTCCTCTCGCACAAACAGGCTGATGTTTTTAAATGTTTAATGAGAGCCGAGTCAGCAGAGGGCGCTGCTGAGGTGGAGGCAGAAGATGGAAGGTGGTCGTTCCATGTGCTTTTAATTGTCTCTTTAGGAGGACCACTAGTCCCCATGGAGACCAAAACCTGGTCCTAATGAGGCAGAACCTCATTGGTTATTATTATTTTTTGAGTAAATTTTGAATAGTGGTTAGGTTAAGGTTCGGTAAAAGGCTTTAACGCAGGGTTTCTCTTCTGCCCTCCACGTTTTAGATGTTTCCCTGCTCAAACACACCAGATTCGTTAACAGGCTTCTGCAGTGATTTCTGATGAACTGGACATTTAAATCAGTCGTGTTGGAACAGGGAAGCATCTAAAACATGCAGGGCAGCGGGTCCCCAGGAACAAGATTGAACGAGGATAAGGTTTAGTCTGCTTTTTTGTCTTTTTCTGGCTTTTTCAGGTTTAAGACCTGCTTTTAGGATTAGGTTAGAATTGGGTTAGGATCAGGCATGTAGTTGTGATGGTTACGGTTAGGGTAAGGGGCTGGGGAATGCATTACTTCAATGATGTGTCCTCACTAAGATATAAAAGCGAGTTTGTGTGTGCGTCACAGGCAGTATTTCTACTGGCGTAGCCCTAATAGGAACTCAGGAGCAGCTGTTACTTCATCCCTGGAGTATCTCACTTTTTCATCCTCTCCTCTCCTCTCCTCTCCTCTCCTCTCCTCTCCTTCATTCATTCTCTCAAGGATTCTCCTTCTCACCTCAGAGGAAATGAGAATTTTGGCTTATTGGCTTTTTCCCCACTTGTCCTCTGTTTGACCTCTGCATCACTCTTTCACTGTCTTTCTCATTAGAACCAGGTGTTGAGTCAGTGTTTAGTCAGAGTAATGCTTACTGCAATACAGTAATATATAATAATGTGACAGTCAAAATTGCAGAATGGACATTTAGGGCATTTGCTACAGGAATACTGCCACAGCGACGTCATTGGAGCTGTGTTTTTATGTGTGGCATCTCTCTTGTTCATGTATAATTAATTAGCAGACATGTAAACAAGACATAGACATAATGCATTCCCTAGTCCCCGTACACTAACCCTAACCATCACAACTACATGCCTAAATTTAACCCTTACCCTAACCCTCACCGAAACGCAATGCTAACCCATAGCCTAAAACCAGGTCTGAACCCTTAAAAAAAGGCCCAGACAAAATGTCTCCACAAAGTTAGGTTTTCACAAGGATGTAAAACAATCATAGACATAATGCATTTCTTAACGCTTTATCCAAATCTTAACCCGCACAAATAAATGCCTATATAGACCTAAACTCAACTCTAACCCTGACCTTAAAACTAAGGCTATCACACATAATAGATAAATAGCTAGCTAGCTACCTAGATAAAAAGCTAGCTGCTAGTGAGCTTGCGAGTTAGCTAGATATAGATAAATAGCTAGCTAGCTAGTTAGGTAGATATAGATAGCTAGATAAATAGCTAGATATAGATAACTAGATAGATAAATAGCTAGTAAAGTAAAGTATTTGAGATTGAGTGAGTGAGAGCACACACACACACACACACACACACCCTCTTCCCACCCACACACGCTCTCCACTTCATTCCACTACATAGTTTCACAATGGCTGGCTCCAGTCAGAAGAATACACGCTCGCTCTAAACTCTTTAATAACGCCATTAATCATTTGGCTGCAGATTCACGTCAGCGGCTCCGGCGGCTCTTTAAGACTCCTGCAAGTGGGTGAAGATTTAAAGGAGCCCTGAGTCACAACAGGGCCCTGAAAGATCTGAATTGATTGGTCTTATACTGTACACACATATATATTTATATAGAAATGTCCGACACAGATATTCCACATTTCCAGTTTCCACTTTACAACTTGAGAAGAGAACACAGTGCTGGTCACGTGTTGTGCAGAGATAAACAACATGAGGACATTACATGAGAGATATCCAACACTCTTGACACACCGCAGCCGCACAGAACGATGATTAATGCCGGAGCAAATTGAGACAAACGACTGCATTTTGACTTCAAACTGGGTCACGTATCGCATTTGCTGCTTCGCCACGAGTTACATCTAATGCAATTTAACACTGATTTAACTTACAACAAGCTGACATTAGCGTTTATGTGACTTTTTTCACTTGATGCGACCCAGATCTGATTTTTTTAGTCTGTGCGGACACAGAAATCTGATCGCCAACTCAGTTTCACTTCAGTATGTGATCCTAAATCTGATACCCGATATAAGACCAGGCAATATGAATGAGAACTGTCATATCAGAATTTACATCGAAGTATAACGCTGATGTCTTCAACAGAAATGCAGCAAAATCAAACAAAAACAGAGGAGAATGTCGTCCTCCAGAGCTAAATCTCACCTAAAAATTCACTGTGAAAATCAGTCAAGGTACAACATACATACTGGTATTTAAGGGACAGGAGTCACATTCAGATTCAAAACACTTCTAATCTGGTTTGTAATTAATCGGATTTGAATGTGGCCTAATAGTCTATAAGTCTAAACTGAGTCTATATTTGGGTTTTGTTGTTATCTTTTACGGTAGTTTTTCTTATCATTAAACATAAATATGTAAACTCTATAGAAAACTGCTTTTCCTCCCAATCAGGCACCAATGTTTAAGAATCAAAGAGGGCGCATATTTCTCCAAGCAAATCAATTTTCCTTTGCAGCATAATGTAGCTTTCTACTACCGAGACGCAAAAGCTCTCTCATTAATACAGAGTAAAGTCCCAGGACTCAACAGGCTAAGGTGTAGTGTGGGGATTATCCCAATAGAAATGTAATATATCATAATGTTTTTGTTGGGACCTAATGTTATTTAAAAAAAAAACAACCAAAAAAACAACCCACACAACATATTCTCTTTGTAAATCACATAAGACTTTCAAATAAAGCAATTATCCCAGCCATGTGTCAAACTCACATTAAGAAATCAACAATATATAAGGAAATAAATGTAACATGTCCCTGTCGTCAACAAAATACAGACATATAATGTCTTTTTTATTATGTTCAATGTGTTTCCATTTAATATGTTGTGCAAACAGGATAAAAAAGAAGCACTTTTTGGGACTTTACTTCCTTCCTACTTTCTTTATTTCTTTGTCTTCGACCTTCTGCCCTGGTGTTTCCCCTGATTACCAGCCCCACCTTTATTGTTTTCACCTGTGTCTCATCAGCAGTCCACCTCCTGTTTCCACAACATCATTATTATTATTTTTGCCTCTAAAAAACAACAACACCCACACCAAACCTTTGCCTTTAGTTTTGGACTGATCATCTGTGAACTGACCTTTTTGTCTGGTAAGAGACTGTCAAACCTTATCCGTGCCTTTTGTTACGCATTTATACATAGATTTATATTTAGACAAATAACTGCATCACCTTTTATTCTAGTCTGACTTTTGTTACTTGTCATCACTTATTTCCTTTCCTCTGCTTACTGTCACTACTGAATAAATAAACATTAAAAAAACACACTAAAACGCCAGTGTCAGTATGTATCAGCCAGACAATCATTAGCATCAGCTCGTTGGCCCAACAGTCGGTTCCTCCAGGAGAAGCACATCCTCGGGAGAGTTTACTGCTCTGCTCAGCACTTGATCCCCAGAGTCTCTGACTGCAGGCTCTGATTTAGAAAAGTACTTTCCTGTGAGTGAGAAACACACACGACTCTGCGGTGCAGCGGGACGTCAGCAAATTAGCAAGTCAAAGAAACCCAAGGCAAAACACGTTAAAAACAATTTACAGGGCAAAGCTTCCCCCCGAATACGCTCTCTCATTATCAATCTGCGATATTCAGTTCAAACCATTGATGGAGGAAAGGGAAGGATAGATGGGAACAACAGAACAACAGAGGATTAATTCACAAAGCTGAAGCAAAACAAAATTTGTTTGCACAGTGCATACAACCATTTTACTGATATTAAGCATGTGTAATGTTGATATTAGATAAGATAAGAAAAGTATATCCCATCTCAACATGTATAACAATATAATTATTATACAGTATATGTATTTGTGAAACACAAATATCATGAAGCAAATTTATTTATTTTCACTCGCTCAAGAGGACCTTGATTTAAAAAGGTCAGTAATTTTTTAGATTTGGCTAGCTAGCCTCTAGCTATTTTTAAATAGCTATCTAACTAGTTAGCGGCTAGATAGATAAATAGTAAGCTAGCTAGTTAGCTCTATATAGCTAGTTAGCTAGATAAATACCTATCTAGCCACTAGCTAGCTAGGTATAGATAACTGGATAAATACTAAGCTTGCTAGTTAGCTAGGTATAGATAACTGGATAAATAGCTAGCTAGCTAGGTAGTAGCTTGATATAGATAATTAATAGCTAGCTAGCTAAGTATGTCATGTAGAATATAGATATGTGATATGCATTTCTCAAAATCAGAGACCGAAAAAGGAATAGGGTGCAATAAAAGTGACAAACAAATAAAAAACACAATAATAGATCAATTAAAATAGATTTCTCAAAACAAGTGACCAAAAAAGGAATAGGGTGACGCTCAAGACTTATTTTGACCTCACCATTAATTAATCAGATAACCCAGAATATCAGCAACAAAATCAAAATTCAAATGTTGAAAAGCAACAAACAAATCCAACAGGAAAACAAAAGCACACAATGTGTTATTCCTATAGATAGATAGATCGATAGATAGATAGATAGATAGATAGATAGATAGATCGATCGATCGATAGATAGATAGACGTGGAAAGTGAAAAAGTGGGTGAACATATTGGAACACTTTTGTGTCCACTCTGTTCTGCTCAGGTGGTTGGTTAGCCTTGTCCCTGTTAAAGTGCAGCCTGATAACTGCGGGGACATTGGAGTCTCTGTGGCAATTATCCGTCAGTTGACAGCAGGATGAGCTGATCAGACTCTGAATCCACTGTAGAAGTGTTGTAATGAAGACGACTGGTGCTGTGAAAAACCCCTCAGCTCAGTCTGCATGGAGGGACAGGACGTGCTTAATATGCCCGATGCCAGCCACAGAGCGCTGAAATGTCTTCTGGAGAAGGATTTAGATAAAGCAGTTGCAGCAGTTCAAACTCGCATACCTCTGACAGTACATGGCCTTGTTAATGTTTCATCATCATTGTATAAAGCAGAGATATTCAATTAAAATTCAGAGGCACTGGTTCAAAAAGTCTACTAAAGCAGAGGTCCAGAACATCATTATTAGTCATCTTATTATTCAGTGCATCAGCGTCAACACCTGACAGAAATGCAATAAACCTGAAACAATATCAGTTTTCATATCGAAGTAAATATAAGACAATTTAGATGCACATTTATAAAGGAATATCTTAAACTGGTCATTTTCTGGTTTTATTTTGATGTCTGCCTCTCCTCCTCGTCAGTGCCTGCTTCTCCACCTGTGTGATTACCTGCTCCACCCTAATGTGCTTCACCTGTGTCTAAATGTCACTCCTCCCTGTGTGTGTGTGTGTGTGTGTGTGTGTGTGTGTGTGTGTGTGTATATAAACTCACTCTTTTTGCTCTCTAACAGATTGTCTGACTCTCATGTAGAGCAGTCGCTTTTGTGCCCTGTGTGTTTTGAATTCAATGCCTTACTATCTCAAGTTTGCACTTTATTGTTCATTACTTTTCTTTATTTAGTATTATGGCTTGAACTTGCTTGCTTTGCATTCAATTATTATTTTGACATTTGGGGTTCTGATTTTGTGATTTATTTTCTTATTTTTTGCCATGTGCTGTCTTGTTTCCGTCCTTGAGTATCCAGTTTTGTTTTTGTGTTGTCTGGCAAAGCACTTCATTAACTTGTTTTTTTAAAATGTGCTTTATAAATTTAGTATTGTTATATTTATTGTCCTTTTTTGTACAGTAAATTGCCCTCTTAGCTTTCCTGTGGCTGTTTATTTGTGGTCCATCTTTGTGCCAAAGATTTCTTCTTCTTTGTTAAATTAATCTGTTGTGGAAGTCAATCTATTTTCTTGATCCTGTGTGTCACACTCAATGAATTCCCATGACCATTAGTGCTGTAAAGGCTTTTCATGGAGAAAAGTGCAGAACAACACGTGTGACCACAGAGAACAATAAAAAGGAATATTGCACCTGCCCTGAAACACAAAAGAAGGTGAAAATGGTGATAGGTCCTGGTTTGTGCAGGATAGTGTTCACAGTCAGATAAGCTGTGAGATGTATGAGGTGTGTTTTGTTTACCTATAGGAAACTATATACACATGTACTGAATGAGCTGTAGGTGAGTCACACACAAGGACTTAATGGGCCAAACAATTTCACTTCCCTCCGTGTTCTGCTTTACTATTGTACAATTACCGAGCTGCTGCTTTCCACAACAGCCAGTCTGTTATGGAACGGACACTGTTTGTCCGTTCCATAACATGCCTGTTATTATGTTTATCTTTCATGGTCTTTGTGATGTTTTTTTATTTTGCACACTGAGTCAGTTTAGTCCTGCCGTGCATATGAACATTCAGTATTCTGTCCCTTGTGTACAGTACAACATTTTGCATTTTCTCCTACACTATCACACCTTTATTGTCGCGTACAGTGGACGGATGATGTGAATTAGGGAGGGATCGGTAATGAGCTTAGCAATGTAGAGAATATTTCAATGACAACTTGTTTTGGGTCCTAAAGGAGCACCATGTCATGATCTTACTTGTTATTGCCTCCCCAATCACAGGGCTATAGATATTATAACAAACTGATTTCATAGAATAATAACTTGAGTCCCTTTTTTTCTGCTCCACCCCCAAATCTCTTGAAACACTCCTGGCTGTGAGTGTGCAATTCATGCTGTGAATAATGTCATTACACCGCGTATAATGTGTTTGGGGGAAGACTGTAAATAAGCTCCACTGGCTCTCAACCACCGCAGCGCTGACACTAACTTTAAATGCCACCCTGCAACGTGTTTTATGACTTGTGAAGTAAATAAAGTAAAGTCTGAGCTCTGAGCGGGATAATATTTCCATCAGGTGCGAGCGGCGACGTCGAAATGCAGCACGTCGAGGAGGATCGGGTTCAGATGAGGACGTTTTATTGTCAATGATTAATCAGATAAGAAGATTATCGCAGAGCAACATAGACATGTGTTGTGTTAAGGTTGAAGGTAGCTTTATTTAGAGGCATGGTTCTCAAACTGTGGTGCGTGTACCACCAGTGGGACGTGAGCTTCCTCTGGTAGTACTTGGAGGAAAATCAGAAATCACTGTTATATCTATTGGAGTCTGTAGGAGTTCTGTGCGTTACATTCTGCTCATTTGTAGATAAATCGGAAAAACTAAAATGCGACCCTTCACTGTAAGAATATGATGTTATGTGACGTAACTTCTCGTCTTGTTATTACAACTTGGACATGAAACAAATGATTGGAAGTTAAACTAATTGTTTTGATTAACTGTGGATTTGAGGAAAAAAGAATATCCCCTCCCCTTCAATCAACCTGAAGCGACTGCAATAACAACCACCTATTATTATAATTAAGTGCACTGGGAAACACAGGAGGTAAAGTGTAAAATTGTTCTTGTTCAAATTGATTTATTATTTTTAAACAAGTGATCTGTGTGTTGATTCAGTGTCGTGCGAAGAAAACTGTCAAACTGGTAATTAGTGAGAAAAACATTTCATTAGAGCTATTTGAAAACAGTAGTCAACTTGGCATGAAAGGGCAGTTGTGAATTTAATTGAAATTGTCTAAACTTGAAGCTGCTAATTAAAGCAGTCTGGAAGTGTGTGTGCTTGGTTGACAAGATAAAGCATGTTCAAATCAAGATAAACAACTTACCCTGCTGTTTGAAACAATATCAAGTTGAGTTTGCTTTTGTTTTTATGGCAGCAGTTGAACTTCTTAAGTTCTTAAGCTATAATGAGAAATCTCATCCAGTGATTTATGTGCAGGTTGACAGTTTCAGAGAAAAGTATAATATTCAGGCCTTAACCAAAGACCTTTTGTAGATGATATTAATTTTTTTTGGTATTCACTATGCGAGTTGTGAAGTAGGACATGAGGAGAGTTGGGAGAGGACAAGATCAAGGCAGATGATCTGCTGTGGCGGGGAAGAAGAAGAAGATTGTCTTTCTTTTGAATTGTTCCAAGAGTTGTGTCCTTATTAAAGTGGAACTAATAATAAAAATAATAATAACAGAACACTTCCCTTTGTTTAGAGTGAATTTTAAAGATGTTGCTTCCACTCAAACTGTCACTCAAGCAGAATGTGATAAAGAAACACAGGCTTTTCAAAACAGACGACAGGACGACTGTCTCGTATTTCAGGATGACAAAAATTGGTTCTAGAGATACATAACAGTGAATGTCATTCAAATCGTTTTAGTTTTATGGAACAGTGCAGTACCTGAAGCCTTCCCCGTGTCTCCAGGGATCGTGTATGACAGATAAAAACACAGAGGCAGCGACAAAGAGAAGGAGACGCCATTTTAAAATAAACAAACCAGACAGGGAGTGTGATCAGGCTCTTTCTGGTTAGTGGACGCTCACTCTGCTGTCCTGTATCCTCCAGTGTCCCATTAAGTCAGGGGAGAGACGTGGAGGAGACACTGGCGCTGCAACGTGATGCCAATGAACAAACAAGTGTGAAATGGCACTTGGAGACCACTCAGGCATCGGGAAAATGGAGACTTTGTTGCAGTACTTTGTTGTTCTTCTACAAATTTAGATCGTTTTCAACAATTCATGTGGGAAATTTAAGTACAGAGCAGGTACTCCCTAATGGTCCAATTGCATCTGGCAAACAAAGGCAGTGCTGTTCCCCGAGTGCCTTTGTGTGACTGCAGCTGGCTACGGTAACAATTACTGTCAAGAACCATTTCAATGGTAGGTGAGCAATGATGGATTCAACTATTATGATAATATTGTGCAGTTATACCTTTTATGTGGTACAGCTAAAAGACATTTCTGGGTGAGAAGAAGAAGAAGACTGAGGAGAGTGAGGGGAGAAAGGAAGTGGAATAATGGGTTAATTGAATGGAATCTAATTCCCCATTTTCTCTGAGAAATTTGGGGAATACATGTCGCCACAAGAGACGGACGTGTGAGACAGGAAATGGAAGAGGAGACAATGAAACAGAGAAAATTAAAGTGACTGAGATAAAAACAGAAGAGGAGGGAAAAAAAGATATGTGCAGCGGGGAGAGAAATACATTGGCAATAAAGACCATGAGCGTGTCAGACACTAAAGCTTCCTTTCAAACAGGAACACTTCACTTTCTAAAAGTGCAGGCAGTAAAAAAATATGATTACAGTCGTAAGTGAAATCATTTAAATCAATGTTCCTGAGTACTCATAGGCTGTGTGGTCATGCGTAATGCTTTAATAATACCTTTTATTTTATATTTTTGTGTCCTTTGTGAATAATATAGTATAATATAATATAATATCATATTTAAAGTGTCTATGATATGAGGCATAAACGTGTTGCTGAAACAATACAGCGTACCTACAGTAATTGTGCTTTGACACATAAAACAAAAGGTGTGATGCATAAAAACCTATTGAAATTTCACTCAACAGGAAATGTGAATTACATTTCATCAATTTCTTATAGTGTTGCTTCATCACTGTTAGTGACAGATGCCAGTGTAGCTGCTAGCCAAGGCACCAGGGCATCAGTATTTGACATTAGTAGAACTCTACCGTTGCCACAGAGCTAGCTGTTAGCTGCATGCTACTGCTGGACAGATGCTGTGAAACTAGTGTGTGTCATTAGCAGCTATGGTAGTCTGACACCATTAGCTGCTAACTGCTACTGTAGCCAAAATGCTTTGAAATTGATGTTTGGCGTTAGAAGCTACTGTAGCCAGATGCCATTAGCTGCTATTTAGAGGCTGTGTTAACAGTTTGGCATTAGAAGCTACTGCAGTTAGAGGCAGTTTTAACGGTTTGGTATTAGCAGCTACTGTAGCCAAATGACATGAGTAGCCTGCTGTCACTGTAACCAAATGCTTTGACATTGATGTTTGGCGCTACTGTAGCCAGATGCCATTAGCTGCTAGCTGCTACTGTAGTTAGAGGCTGTGTTAACAGTTTGGCATTAGCAGCTACTGTAGCTAGATGCCATTAGCTACTACTGTAGTTAGAGGCTGTGTTAACGGTTTGGCATTAGCAGCTACTGTAGCTGGATGCCATTAGCTGCTACTGTCGTTAGAGGCTGTGTTAACAGTTTGGCATTAGCAGCTACTGTAGCTAGATGCCATTAGCTGCTACTGTAGTTAGAGGCTGTGTTAACAGTTTGGCATTAGCAGCTACTGTAGCTAGATGCCATTAGTTGCTACTGTAGTTAGAGGCTGTGTTAACAGTTTGGCATTAGCAGCTACTGTAGCTAGATGCCATTAGCTGCTACTGTAGTTAGAGGCTGTGTTAACAGTTTGGCATTAGCAGCTACAGATGCCAGCTGCTAGTGTCAAACACTTATGTCATGGAATTTGACACGAACAAACAAATAGAGCCCGTTCATTCACAGTTAAAAATGGCTGCACCCAGTTGTAAAAATAAATTTTCTTTAGCATATATTTGATTGTTGCACTAAATCCTGCCTAAAAAAAGAGAAAAAGAAAAAAACACAGTTATTTTATATGGTGCTTCATTTCCATGTCATTTCCAAAACTGTAATGGTGATAGACGACACTCTTCAGGATAATATTGACCCCCTGATGATTTTTGATCAGCTGAACTATACTTGACACAATTAAACTGTATTCGTCTGAATCCATAACACTGCAGAGAATAGTGTTTGATGATATAAAGGGTTATGACACAGCAACAACACTGAGGAAAAGTACCTGTGTCCTTATTTGCTGCATCTTTATGACAGCGACCATGTAAGACCTGAAATGTTCTCTGTTACCTATTCAATTAAATTATATTTACTCTATAATTTTGAATTTTGTGATTAATTCAGACCAAAAAATGTGACAGGAAGAGAGAAAAACTGTGAGGAAAGACACACACACTCTCTCTCCACACACATACACTGTCGTGCAGTGCTGATGGCGATGCCCCAGGTCTTACTTTACATGATGGTTGAACCGCAGTGGGGGGTCGGAGGTGGGGGTGCGTTATAATAGCTGCTGGTGTTCGGAGAATGTATTAGCCGCACCAGTGACCGCTGAATACAGTCATGTCATGTGTCGCATAAAGTAGCTCTGTAATTGGTAGAGACAGTTTAACGGCGCCGTTTCGCGGCCATTTTGTGGCCAAACCTGCAAGACGGTGTAGCTCCAGTGAGGCGGAGGTGCATCTGAAATGACTTTAACCCGTGGTGACGAGGCAGGTGAACAGAGCAGACGTACAAATTCTATTCCATAGCGATAAAGTGTACAGACTGTGCTGTGCATGTTTTTATTTGAAGTTTCCTTTTTCTTCTTTCCACAGTTGTAGAACCCGACTCGTCATAAAGTGCCGTGATCCCGTTTTATACACGACAAACTAGTGACGGGCAAAGTCGAATCAGTTAGTTAAAAAGATTTCTTCACCGAATCCTTCAGTCCTTCGTGCATGACCGGCGCAGAGACTCTGTCTGACATCACTGAACTGAAATACGGCTGAACGGGTTGTGACGCAGAGCCATCTCTACATACACTAGACTCCTCTGTTATCTATTGTAACTGTATACATTTTCTTGCAAAATGCTGGAGATTAATGCACGTTTTCACTGATGTACAGTTCAGCACTGCCCTGTTTGATTCTTGTGTCGGACGTCACACTCATGACTCTTCCTGTGACGACACTCTCTGACCAATCAGTGGCTGACGTGTGACTTTAGTATCTGCTCAGTTCACTTGGAACCTGGCCAGAGCAGGTACTAAAAAAAGCATCAGGTACTATCACTATCTCAATGGAAAAGCGGAAAAAAACAAGTAGTGTCGTGCCGAGTGGAGCCGAATAGTGCTAGAACTGTATCATGGAAAAGCGTCAAATGTCTCTATGTTACACGCTGAGGTGGTCACACGGTTTGTCTTGAGTTCTCTCACAAGCTCACACACATGCTCATACATACGCATATTATCCCTTCTTCGCAAGCACACGCATATTTTTCCCTACAGACACACACAGAAACACACAAAGGGAAACACACACAGCCATCAGTCACTCAGCGGTAGTCCACAGTGGGCGGTTGGCCTGGCAATCTTCTCCAGGCTTCCGACCACAGGTGGTAAACCAAACAATCAGCAGTTCCCACCGTGATTTGAAAGCAAACTGTCCGCACACAGCTCATTTGACTTTCTCATGACAGTGGAGGGAGAGGGGGGAGTTTATTTTCATTCTCTCCTTTGGTGACAACCTGAAAAACTCACTAATAATAGGCCGGCAGGAGCACCAGCGGTCAGTTTCACCTGGTGTCCGAGAACAGCGAGCGCGGTCTTCTGTCGAGTTATTAGAAAAACACGTGGATAGGGATCAACAATTTGAGAAATGTTGAATTTACAAAATGTCAAACGTTTACAGTGAACAGTATGAGTTAATCCATTTTCTGTTCAGCCAGCTCTGTAATTTCATTGTGCTTTGGTTAGTAAAAAATGTATAAGAATATTGAATATTGTATAACAACAGTTGATTGTGATGTGTACATTAAAAATGTAAAAAAAAGTGTTATTGAAAAAATGAATACACATACTGCACACTGAGTATTAAATCAGGATAATCATGATAATCATGGATGAATTAGCTCACCAACATACAGGCTTAGTGATTTGTATGATTCTTGATTGTCACTTTTTTTTGCCTTTTTCTCTATAGAGCTCCCCCTACAGCTTCGGAGTACATATTTTTTGACACCATCGTAAACATCCATCTGCTTTGCTTGCTTCTATATTTTTCAATTCTCTTTACTCATGTGACCCCTCGCCGGGTCAGAGAGTCCTTTCCTCCTCCTAAATTAGGGTAAAAATCCTGTATAATTCTGCTTTAAAATGCACAAGTGTTGGAGAACCTATGCAGCCTTCATTTAGCATAAAAACTCTTTTAGTAAAAACAACCACCTTAGAGCTGTCCTGACAGGACATTTTCATTCCATTAATGCTCACAGTTGAAGTGTTTTTTGCTTTTGTTGACATGTCAACCAAAGGGAAATGACATCACCCGGGTTAAAGAAGCCCTTAAACTGAATGTTAAGAGGTATTAAAGTTTAAAAGCATTGCTTTGTACTGATTGAATAGTTGTTGCAAACCTTTTGAACAATCCCTGTCTCTATTGAATGATATTTTGATATTCTCATGCTTTTTAAAAATCCATGTAACGGCCAAAATTCTTATAAGCCTATAAAATGTTTTGTATTTTTCAGGTTTCAGATTATTTTTCATGTTTTATTATTGTATTTTATTACATCTAATGGAGGCACGGTGTAAAAAAGAACTTAATAAGGTCAGACCTCTACAAAATATCTATGTATGAATGTGAATACATCTACATTTTAATCAGTTAATAAGTGCACTGAATAAAAATGAGAGGGCTCACTGAGTGAAGAAGGTGAGCAACTGTTTTTGTTCTTTTCTTCTTTCATTTAAACTTTATTAAAGTCTTACAAGAGTGTATTTCTTTCTTTCTTTCTTTCTTTCTTTCTTTCTTTCTTTCTTCAAGTCAAGTATGTGCAAAGGCACGACTCCCTGTAATCTCTCTGTAACCTGTCTGAATGTTTGAGGCATACTTCTTCTGTTCTGTGTTGTCGAGATAAATGAAACGACTGTCACAGTGATACATTTGCAGGGTTGCAGGCTAAATACCCTTCACCTAGATTAAAGTGATGGATTACATGTAAACGCGCGGATGTATCAATCAAAGCAGCCTCTTTCGCAGTGTTTTTAACTTATTATGCTTTTTTATTTAGGACAAACCACCTGTTATTACTGAACGCTGAGCTCAAGCTGCAGAGAAAGTGCAGATAAACTGGGCCCTCGGGTGCAGGAAACATTCTATTCACTGTGTACTGGTACTGTTATTGTGATGGAGACTCTGTTTTGTATTAATCTACATTTTTATGAGACTCTACAGCTTAAACAAAAGGATCATGTCTGTCCTCGAGGAGCTGTCGAGCAGTCTTTTGGCAGGAGAAGATAAGGCAGATTGGTGCCATGTAAGGAGTCCACAAAGTAAAATTATAACCCTGAATATTCCCACATCCAGATTAATTATGCTCCACAAAACAGTTGTGAGAGGAGTTTTTTCCGCTCCTCCACGTCTTTCTTCTCCCTGCATCTAAAACATAAGCTGGTGTCTCTCATAGCTAACAGCTCTGTTCTCTCACTGGTGGATTGTGTCGACTCAGAAATGCCGAAAGCCTCGAAACACAGTCTCAGTTAATTGGCCGTGCTCTAATACTGTTCCAAAGGTTATTTTTACCTCTTAGTGGTTTAGTGTGGGAGTCTGAGTGTGGTTGTATATTTCATCAACCGCAACACTTTCTCTTCAACCTTCTTTTCCATCCGTGCTTTCCTGTTTGTCGTTGTTTTGCTCGTATAGACCGTGATATGTTTGGCTGCTGTTGCCTCATCAGTGACAGAGTTGCTAACAAATCATTATAATAATGATAATCAATACACTCGATCACATCCATAAATTAGCTGGCTCTCCTTCACTGTCTGTGGGTTTAGACATGTCGTCTTGACGCTAGGGGCGGGAATGGCCAGAGATACCGCAATGCGATATTATCACAATATTTGAGTCGTGATATGATATTATTATGATGTTGTGAAATACGCAAAGTCATTTATTGCTATATATTCACACAACAGCACAAAAATATGATCATCATAAATGGTGCTGCTGCTAGCTTAAGTTTTAAAAAGTAAGGGTCACTACAAACATCAATGCTAATGCAACGGCTATGCTAACGACTACGCTAACAGCCTGAATATGAATGCGCGATGTAGCTTTGAAGCTGATACAAGCCTGTTAGCATTGCAGAGTCATTTGATCCAGGAGTAGTCAAAGGTTTTCAGAAATTGAGGGTGACGTTCCTTCAACTGGAATTCCCAAGTCGGACGCTAGGAACTTAGCATTCCAAGATGGCTGCCACTCGCATTAGTCATACAAGCGCTCTGCTACTTTAAGTTAAGTACTGTCTCAATCGGGCTTTTGTCTAGGCCCATTATCTCCAATGAAGGACAGTCTTAACGCTTAAGCACACCAAGACATTTTGGACAATGCTATGTTTCCAACTTTGTGGCAACAGTCTGAGGAACTTCAACATGATTGTGTCCCAGTTCACAAAGCAAGGACTGTAAAGACACGGTTTGACAAGTTTGGTGTGGAAGAACTTGAGGGACCTGACCTCCACCCAACTCCATTTTAAAGTAATGTATTTAGATATGTCAGGGGACTGTCCCTGTATGTCCCTGTATGCTCACATAGAGTGTATGTTAGCGTACATGCATGCCGATTAAACACATTCTCACCTGTAAATAACCTGATTAAAACCGTGATTTAGCGGGTTTTGTTGACCAGCGATAATCTGTTGTTGCCTTTTTCAAGACATTTGGATACAAACACCCATAGTGCATACTTTTGCTAAAAGCGCCCCATGCTGCATCGCTGGCAAGCTCTTTGTTCCCGATAAGCACAGTTTCTAAGCCGTTTAACACGGGTCGGCAACTCTGTGCTTTACACTTTCTCTGGGGAAGCTTTACATGCAATGTTTTTACTCCCGGTGCACAAGATTTCAGTGGGCAGGAGTCATAGTTAACTGTAGGCCTATTTGCGCCAGTAACACACACACACACACACACACACACAGAAAAATCTCTTTATAGTTTAAAAATGGCTGATTTAATTCTGTTTTCCGCCATCAAAACAACAACAACAACAACACACACACACACACATCTGTTAGTTTTATCTACAGCACTGGCTCTGTATCAACAAAAGAAAATTATAGACGCTATTTGGACACAATATGCGTATACGTTTCTCTGTTTCTGTTTGGTCGGCCAAGTCATTAGCCGCTGTTGATTTTGGCAAATGAAACTTGTTCACTTGCCCTGTGTTTTGAAACATCACGTGTGGCGCAGAAGCTTTCGCCGCCGCATTTTCCGGACACTTTGATGTCGTACGACTCTAAAACCACAGTAGATTGTAGATTGTGGAGGCAAATTAAAGAATATTAAAAGAATTTCTGTTCATGAATCCGATGGAGATGACAGTCGGTGACAGTGTGTGTGACACGTGTCACCTTTTATTTCTCTTCCTCTCCACTCTGCAATGACGAGAGCCAATAAAGAAAGATGTGATCTGACACCTGTTTGTGAGTCACAGCGACTGCTGATGAAGTGAAATCAATTCTTTTATTTTTCCTCGCACCCCCACACTCCCCACAACCAAGAACATAATCCACTAGTGCTTTATTTACTCTCAGCCTAATGCAGAACAAATTATTAAGTGCATTGCTGCACTGCTCTCTCCAAGGAATATTAATTATAGATACTGGTTTCATAAAACTACTGCACATAGCTGTGTGCCTGCAGTCTGTTAGTGCTCTCCACTGCTGCAGTGTGAGGAATTTATTCATAGAAATATGGAGAGGAGAGAAACAAAATAGGTGCAGAAGGTGACTCGGAGGGGGGAAACTCGGACAAATAACAACAAAGCATATAAGGAAGCATATTAATAATTTATAGTCATAATAAAATATAATAAATAGTGTGACATAAAGTATACGGCCTGGTATCCAAGAAAAATGGGAACCATGTACAAGGAAATATGTTATTTCAAGTGATTCAGGTGTTCAAAAATAAACTTTTTTTTTGTTGGCAGTGGAGAGCAACAAAGTATGTAAATTCTTATTTAATAGATAAAACGCCTCACTTATTATCCTTAATCACAATTTATGTGCAATTTATTCCAGTTTTTCTGTGAAATTTGTGTTTTACTTGTTTCTAATGCTGTAAATGGTCAACATGTGCCTGTTTTTTGTGTGTTTGACAGTTGATGTGTGATTAACAGACAGCTGTCTGTCATTTCATAATAAATCGATTTTGTGTTGTCACACAAATTCTTTCTTGGAGAACACTGAGGAAATATTTGTTTAACCCTTAGAACACAGAGCATTTCGGCTGCTTTTTTCCATTACTATGTAAAAACTCACAGCATGTACAGAGACAATAAGAAATTAACACACCTGAGCAAAAAGTACTCAAAATATTTAAAATCGGATGGAAACACGTCCTGAAGTTCACTTGTCTGGTTTTTATGAACAAAAAGAAAAGAAAAACGGTTTATATTGTGACTTCTGCACAATTCTTTCTACTTTACGTCACAACTTAAAAACGTGATATTAAATGAATCATAACTTTGACTCAATAACACATAAGAAGATGAAAAAAAGCTCCAGGATGTCCATATATGGAGTTGTGTATTATTCCCATGGCAATTTACCAAGGGTGTACCTGTGGCACTGATCTGTGCCACGTGAGCACTAAGGGTTAAGGAGACTATAGCTGTATTTCAATCGCATCATGTTGTATCGATTGCACTGAACGTAGAGTTGAATTTAAAATCAAACACGTCCAAGTCCTTTGTTGTCAGGTAAAAAAAACAATAGACTGGTGTGAGTTGGTGTCTCGTTTGTGGTCTCATCTGTTGGTGGTAATTACACCAAGTGTTTCTAATTACTCTGACAGTGATTTATTGGTGTATAAAAGGCACCTTTAACATTTTATTCACCGGGGAAAGTTTTTAGACGCACACACACGCACACACGTTTTTATTTTTTATCACAGTCAGGAGCACCTGTGCCGCTGCAGCCGGTGCCGAACAGCTGGACGCCGGGACAGTGGGTTGGTTTGACGGCTCCTCTGTGGAAGCTGCCGTGGGAGGCGATGACCTTGATGTGTCTCCTTGCATTACACTTCCTCTGCATTACCCCCGGTGAAATGTAGAGTAACTTCACGACAGACTCAGCAGAGACGCATTTACGAGTCCCAGACAAATGAAATCGATACTTTATATAACCGCAGATTTTTAGTCATTTTTTACAGTGCAGAACTGATTATGAAGCACAATGCACGTCTGAAACATCAGCACTTATGAGTCGAGTGTGGTTTTGGTGGAATGGAGATGCTGTAAGCCGTTAAACCCTCGTCTGAAATTGTCGTGGTAAGCACACAGGAAGTGCCAAACATGCCCCATAATCAATGCCGTAAAAGCCCAGTGAGAGCAAATCCACAACACAAAAAGAACAAATGCACAAGGTAAATTGCTTTTTCCAGTGCACTCAAGTAATTTACATAAAGCACCACGAGGTGTAATAGATCACTGGCTTTTAGTTACGTTTCCATTTAAATGTTGCACAGGTTTTGACTAAAATGTTGAAAATAATGAGTGAAAAAAGAAGAAGAAACAGAATAGAGCAGAATGTATGGTCTTTGATGGCTGCCATTTATCTTAATTTAACAAAATGTGTCTCAGAAATTCATATATTTGTTGAAATGCTGCTCAAAAATGCTGCTTGGGGCCTCCGTGAACATTTGAACACATTAAAGAACTCTAGATATCTTTAGAAGTTGTGTTTCTTTTGATCACTAGTGATTTAATAGTTTGCAGCAAATGTATCAATAACTGTCAAGCACTGGGTTTGATTTACGTGAGAGCCCATTATTTAAATTATTAAAGAGTATAATTTACATACAGTAAATGAGATAAACAAGCAGACAGAAACATGTTTTACAACAAAACAGTAACAACGACTGCACTGTTTTGCTGCAGTGTCTGTACTCCTCACAATACTACTACTACTGTCATAAACCAGCGGTTTCAATCAGACCACATGCAACGATCCTCTGGCAGATCCCAGATGTGATCATTCCTCCTGAATAATGAATAATAAACAGTGAACAAATGACATCCGTGAGGATTCCTGTAATAGCGATCAACAACCTTATCAGCGGTCTACGCCGTGACATCATGTTCTCCAGGATAGTACATAATGTACCTCAAACCACTTTTGATAATAGAACAACTGCAAGTTATTATGGAGAGTCTCTTTTTTTTTTAATGCCGTGCCAAGGCAGAGTATCGTGGCTGGCAGATGCAGAGTCAAGAAGCAGCTTAATGAGACAACAAACGGCAGCTGAGCCCCATCAGCGCTCTTATAAAACACTATATTTCTCCCAGGTTTTGTTCAGAGGCAGTCGAGTTTTCAAAGATGAAAGAACGCGAGCCGAGGTGCCACTGAAGGCTCTTCCTAAAGAGTCTCTTTGTATTAGAAGTTAGGCTGTAACTTCCAAAGGTGAAAATGAACAGGGTAACTCCACTGAACTCTTGCTGCCCTCTGCATTTTCTCTGTTAACTTTCTCAGTGAGGAGGCGTTTGCCTCCCTTTATACTCTGTGTGAGTGGCCTCGTATGGATACAGACACATGCACTTCACACAGGGGGTGGGTTTTAGGATGTGGTTCGAGACTGGTCAGTTTCTAAAGCCGCGTTTCCACCATGTGTAATGGTTTGGTACGCGTTTTTGTAGGAATAGTCCCAAAATAACCGTCACCAACCATTCCATTTTTGGTGCCCTTCCCTTTTACCAGAGTAAAATGAAGTATGGTCGGGATAGTCAGCTGATCGGGCGACAGAAAAAAAACGTAACCCTTGTTTCTTCATCGCCCTCATACAACGCTTGACGTCTCGTGGAGAAAAAATACTGCATGTGCTCCGTCGTTGTCTCTTGTCGCGGGGGTAGCGGCTTGAGCAGAGAAGCCCAGACTCTCCTCTCCCTGGGCCTCTCCAGCGAGTTCTGGGTCTTCCTCGGGTGAGACATACCCAGAACACCTCACCAGGGAGGCGTCCAGGAGGCATCCTAACCAGCTGCTCGAGCCACCTCATATGTGGCTCCTGTCTATGTGGAGATGTTGACTGTTGTGTCACGTTCAATGTCGTTGTTTGTTGTCGTCGCACCGGTACGACGTCACGTCTACGTTGCCCTCGACCACCAGTAGATGTGGTAGCGTCTATTTCTCATCAGGAATTCAGCCTCATTTGTGTGTCCTTACGTTCTTTGAGCGATTTGTGAACTGAAAGACCGTCGATACCTAAATATGAACTGATTCGAAGAGATTCTGTGGCTGGAACCGATTAACTGATACATTTGGTTCGGCTCTCTGTAAGTGAAGGTAATAACTGACACTTGTCCACCAGCTGAAGAACATGTCTAATATCTTTGTTCTGCACTGGATTGAATTTCCAGTGTCTAGAGTTACAAAAAAAAAGAAAAAAGAACCAGATCAGCAGACATTCTCAGTCCTGAGAGGGATTAACAGAGAAGCGGAGGACAAAAAAATACATGAGTTGCACATTGAAGGAGGAGAAAGAAAGAAAGAGCAGACAATGTCAATTTAACATGAGTGTAACATGTTTTATAGATGAGTGATGTTTTACTGTAGCCGGTAGTTTGACCGCAGGTTGTGCTGTAAATCATAGATATTCCATCACAGTCTTTGCCCCCGTGTCATTGTGTCCGTACACGTTGAGCGATTTGAAGCTGCGGTCGACAGAAGCGGAGGAATTTCTGAGTCTCGCGATTCCCAGGTTATTCAATTCTGATGTTTTGGATGGAGACTCTCGGTCCTGAGCTCCTCCCACCAGATGGACACGGACACATGAGAACCTGAGTCAGTCTCTCCATCCGTGAAAGGATGTAGTATTCTGGCCACCAGGGGGCGACTTCACTGGCTGCAAAAATAAATCATTTTGAATGGAAGTCTACGGGGAAATAAGCGTCTACTTCTCCCTTGATTTATAATGTCCATAAACATTTTCCTTTCAGTTAATGGTTTCACTCAGTGGTTTGTTTTCAATAAAACACATTATCAGTTTTGTGAATAATTTTCTTATTGACAGGAAAATGGATGATAGTGTGATTCACGGTGGGGGTCTGCTGGCAGCAAATCTTGTGCTTTTCAAAATGGGACGACGTCCTCTTTTCTATCCAGTCAATGGTTTTATGGAGTGTCTTTCCGGACCTTTTTTTATAGATTGCTTTGTAACGTAGAGATAGTGGAAGAGCAATCTTGCCACTTAAGGGACGAGTACGTGCAGCGGCTTAAAAGGAAAAGCCGTTAGGAGGCGTTGTCTCGAAACATGATCTGTGGTTGGTCAAAGTCTCCCATCACTGTCCAGATTCTTCTCTAGATGACGAGCAGATCTCTCTCAGATCACTTGATCTACACGACGGTTAAAGGTTATTATGGAAATACCGTTAAATAACCTGAAAAAGATGTCGCCTCCCCAAGCTTAAAGCTTGTGCAGCACTCATTGAACTTCAGATTTGTGCGTGATGGAGTAAAATATAAAAATCTGGTTGAACAAACAAACCACTTCACATTCCTAAATCAATCTCCATTCAAATTTCAATTTCCGTCACTGGGTATCAGTAAGACTGAACATTATTTTCCTTTGTTGCCGAAGTCTTTTTAATTGATCCACAGTTTGTCGAAAAAAATTCAGTCGATATGGGTAATTATCACAACACTTGTCAGATAATTAAAGATTGATTTCTGCTCCCCCGTGCAGGTTGAAGTGATTTTAAAACTTCTTCATGAACAGAAGAACGAAACGTGTCACACAGCCTTTGCGCAGTGTGCGTTTGTATCACACATGACTCATACGTCATATTTACTTATAGTGAATATTCCTTATATTGCTTATTATTTACCACTTTATCCTAATCCAATGCCAGTATATACTATTTACTATATATAATAATATAATAACCGGCCCCAAACATTCACTCACATTCACACCTAACATCTGCATGTTTTTGGACTATAGGAGAAAACTATAGTCCCCGGAGAAAACCCACGCAACACCCTCAGATTCGAAGAGTAGCAGCCACTACACCTGTTATACTGCTTTAAGACATAATTATCCTGCAATAATGTGAGCATTTGGAATACATTACTGCGTCTGTCAGCACTTCTCATATTCTCACCCTCTTACCTTCCTTCCCTCGCGTTCACTGCCTTTGTAATTCACTCTCACTCCTCTCTCCAAATCCACCTAAACCCCTCTCGCTCCCTCCATCACTCCTCTCTCTGTCAAACCTAATTGTTTTCTGTGTCGCCCCCCCCCGGATGTCGTCTGTTTGATTGAATCGAGGGGACGGCTCATCGTCACCGCTGAAGGGCTAAACAGGGAACCGGGTGCCGGGGATAAGGATGGCAAGCCAGAGGGTGACTCAGTCTTTCTTGTTCCTTCACACACACACACACACACACACACACACACACTCACGCTCTCTCTCTCTGTCTCATGTTCACATAGTGGAGATAACAGTATGACATAAATAGTTTGACACATCACATATACCTTTGCAGAGCCACACAAAGGATCAGGAAATGAAATTGTGCTTGTTGTTCCATTAGTCTTTGGCCCAGGGACACGTGCAACAACATCTCGATTAAAACGATGTTTGTGCGGCATTTGTTGTGAGGACGCTCGTGGACATGATGCGTTCCCTTACCCCTTACCCTTAAAGCAATGTCTATTATACCCTAACCTCCCATAAAAAACCTCCGCTCTTTCCTTTGTCCCTCAGATGTCTTCACGTCCTCGACTACAAAGAGCAATTATGCAAAGTCGTCACACGCTTCTGATTACGCACAAGCTTGATTACGGCACTCAACTCAACTTATTTATAGAGCACATTTAAAAAAAAAAAACGACGATAGAAGACATAAAAAGCATAAAGACGACATGAAAAGTTAAACGATACAGTGCAACGCAAAACACACAACTCGAATTAAACACCAAGGAGAAAAAGGGAGGTTTTTAAAGAAGTTTTAAAGATCTCAAGGATCTGGGGCACAAGCTGAGGAGCTGCCACTGCAAAGGCCTCTGGACTTTAGCAAGAGGCCAATGTTGGCATGATATGTTCATGTTTTACGCCTGTAGAGTTAATTAGTTCAGTTGTGAGGTTATAAAAACACGGATCCTTTGGGATGTTAAAGGAATACTTCACCGATCTGCATTTAGCTTTGTATTACTAGAATAGGGCGAGTATTTTTGTTTCCCCTGAGTTGAGAAATATCTTCATCCCTTTCTTTGTTACGTGCCCACCAGTGACACTTGGTCCTGTTAGCGTAACTGTTAGCAAAGACGGCGGACACTGTTTACATTCTGGGAAGGAGGTTCCGTCCCACTACGAGTGGGTCTAAAAAGTGTGGAATTAGCGCTGCACTTTCAAGCCTCGTGTCACTGTTGGGCACGTAACAAAAAAAAAAAGAATGAAGATATTTCTCGACTCAGGGGAAACTGAGGTTGGGAAGCACAATTTTTCAAAAATACTACCCTTATTCTAGTAATACAAGAGTAAAGTATTCCTTTAATGTTACACCGTGTTGTTCACCACTGTAGTTGATTACATTTTGAGCAAGAAACAACAGTGCAAGGAAAATTCTGACATTTATGACGGCATTAGCAGTATATTAGCAAGCTAGCATCTATGGGCTAAGTGCGTTAGCAAAATGAGTATTAAGTTTAAACAAGGATGTTTATTTAAATGAGCACAAAGAAGTGATCCGCCGCCATGTTGAATGTTTTGACGCGGCACACGTTCGTGATGTCCACTTCTCAGCACCGTGACTCCTAAACGGTTGAATAACTGCCAGATATCGAAAGTGAACGTTATCTTGGAAAAAGGGGGCAGAAGACAGTTCTACAATTTGACAATTCTACAGCCTTAAAATCCAAAATATATCCAGGAGGCCTGATTATCATGATGATCAGGTACGTGAAGACCAGCCTAAAATGTCCTCACTTTCCCAGAATGTCCTCACACCTGATGGTGTTTTGGTCCTCACAAAGACACACATACAAGAACATGCCCATACAAACACACACACACACACACATACACGTGCACGCACATACACCTCAAGGAGAATCACAATGGGAGGGAGGCACTTTCTGATCATCTCACATCAGCTCAACACTCCTCCATAAATAGAAAAACCGGCTCAGCACCGCAGGGAAGGAAACAGCATTTGGAGAACAGATTAAAGTGGGGGGTTTCTGGGGTGGAGGTATGTACACAAGTGTGTGTGTGTGTGTGTGTGTGTGTGTGAGATCCTGCATGGTGGATGATTGTGATATAAGCAGCAGCCAGCTCACAGGGAGCAGATGCATCTCCAATAATGACTGAATGGAGATGCAGGACGGCACCAGCAGCCAGACTAATCAATATGGAGATAATTTCCTGCCAAAACTTTACAAGCAAACAAAACGTGTTTCACAAAATGCCCTTCACCGCTAACCATTAACAAACTCATACAAATACAAAAACATATCCGTCAAACAAATACACGGCCAACGCGCCTCAGAGACAAAGACGTCTTAAATGTAAGATGAGATCATTTAGCGGTTATTGATCCCGAGGTAAAGTTTTGTGCTAAAAAAGTTACCATTGAAAGAAAAAACAGCATGAAATAACTGACGGGCACAAGATATCGCACTTGAACTCGTATGTTCACACAAGACATCCTCCGTCAACGCGAAATTGCTACAGGTAATTTATCATTGCATAAAATGTTATGATAATTCTTGGATTATTTAGCGTATATGAATTCATTCTTTTTACATATGTAAATGTGTTAAAACACTAATCCCTAATCTACAAACTCTAACCCTAACTCAGATGACTGCAGCCCTGCAAATGATGTTTGTATAGTTGTTGTTTAAAGTCATTATTATGCATTATGTTTTGTACACTTTTTTGCTAAATATTATCAATAGTTCAATATACAAATGTATTGATATGCAACACGTTCCACCGTCTGTCAAACAAACAGAACCAAAACAATCAGATTACGACTGGGAATGTTTGCAAATGTGCGTCAATGTGTGAACACAGCATTCAACCAAAAGAAAAGCGATGGCGACGGCGTCAGTAATGACGCCAGTGAAACCGCGATGGAAACTATGGATGAAGGAAGAAGCTTTAGCATCGCACAAACGTTGATTGACATTTTCAGATGAAACACAACATACCAAAAAAAAACAAAAGCTACCCTCAATGGTGTCTCCTCCTGAGCCATCTGAAAACCTACTTTGAGTTGCCACACACGGACTAAAAGAAGTGATGACTTGATGCATGAACAGGTAAAGAAAATCCACACAGTTTGTATTTAATGTAAGTTCTTTGTCTTCTGCCAGCGGAAAAGAAAAAAGAAAAAAGAAAAAGGGAAACGGAGCCATGCACGTTTTCTACAAACCAGCAACAGACTTGTGATGTAAATCAAACTCGCAAGGAAAACACTAATTAACGCTAAACAAAGTTCCAGGCATCAAACCTAATGAAGATATGCACAAGTGCCAAGAAAGAGGCAGAGGAAGAGGAGGAGGGAAGAGGACGTGCACAGCGGGAAATAAGAGATGGAGACAGAGAACGAGAGAGAGAGAAAAGGGAGTTTATTGAAGAGGAAATAGTCAGATAGAGAAATCTACATCAGAGGGAAACCAACTAAGAGGAAAGTGGGAGTGAGATAACGTGCAGTGGGAAGAAAGAGGGAGATTCAGCATGAGAAGGAAAGAGAGTCAAATGAGCAACAGCAAAGGAAAGGGAAGAGAGGAGGGAAAATGATGGAGAGTGAGAGAAGAAAAGAGGGTGATATTTCAGGAGGGGCGATGGGGGAAAACACCATCATCCCGTGGGCTCTGTGTCTTCCCAGCCCTTTAATGTCTTTAATTAAATCCAACGGTATAATCTCCGCGCTTCCTTGGAGTGCCATTAGCAAAGCAACACTCCTGCTACACGACAGCCAAGAGAAGACCTGGGGGGGAAAATGCCCAGATGATGGGAGGGAGCAGAGTGAGAGTGAGGGGAGATATGGAGGGCGAGGGGAACGCCAGAGTGGACAGAGTTGTCACGTGGTGAGGATGATGGAGGGGAGGAAAGAAGGAAGGAAGGATTTGTGAGATCCCAACTTCAAAAGGCCAAAGCCGGAGAGGAGACAGGAACAAATTACGGAGCGCGATGTGTGAGGGGACTGATACGCGGTCACGTTATGCCGGCAGCTTGTTTAATTGATTTGACATCTTTGGTCCCAGGCCAAAGGGACAGACTCTCACGTGGCCCTGTGTGTGTGTGTGTGTGTGTGTGTGTGTCCAGGGAAGGGATGGAGGTACGGCAGCCAGAGCAGAGGTTTTTGAGATTTCTGAGTTATTGTACGTGTTCCTTCAACTGTACCTTCACGTGACTCCATTCAAAGCTGACATAGACACATAGTCTTTACTGAAGTGCAGCATCATTTTATACACAGCTCCAGCTCGGGGTCATACGATGCGATACATGGTCCAGGATACCAAGAATATCACGATACAACCATTCTGTGATAATCACATAGAGAATGTTTCCCAAAAAAGGGGTTTGTGATAGTGAGCATGTCAAAAAACCTGGATTAACTGTTTTCTGTGTCCACGCAGCCTTGAAAGAAAATCTCATCCAAGTCCCATCAATGGAAAAAAACTGAGTTTTATTTGAGCTACAGATCAGAAAACAGACGCTCTTATTATGTACTGACTATAGCTGTGGGGGTGACAGACAGGTCGTGGCCTAACAATACAGGCTCAGGGTTTATTTTGATATTTTATTAGCATTCAACCCTGCGGAGAACTTCCAAAACACCCACAACCCCCCCCCAAGAAAACAAACTCCAAATACATTATAATCCATTCAACACACAATATTAAAAAAACACCAGTGATTGCTCATGAATCATTTCAAGCAAAAAGGAATAAGTAATAAGCGAAACTCAAAATGGGCGCTCATGTCGGCTCAGGTCGGTTCATTTTGAGGTTTTCTGTTCCTGTTCAAAGTTCACGCTCAGTTCAGTGAAACAAAATGAATCCACTCGCAATTTCCCGGTTTGTATAATGTATAAATACAGTATATAGGATGTTGCAGTGAATGTGGTTTTTCTGGAAACCGGCCGGAGGTGGTGCAGTTACGAGACGTTACTCACACAAAGACGGAATTACTGTGACTGCATATTGAGATCAGACTGACGACTGACCCTGAGGTTCAGTTTAATTACCACTCGCTCACAGAGGGCAGTAACATATGATTGGTTTCCTCAGTGGAGAGAAAATCAAGCAGCACTTCTGTCAAAAGCCTTTGACGTGAGGTTGTGTGGTTTTTCTAATTGGCTTTGGAGAATTTTTTCTCTTTTTTTTTTGCCACTTTGTTTAATTTAATTACTCTGGCCTGATTAGGAAGTAATCCAGGGATGTCATTTTCACATCAGGGGGCTGATATTCACCTTTTAAGTCATGGACTGAGGGTCAGAAAACAGACATTTCTCTGTTGTTTTTTTCCCCCTGGCTGACCAACAGTTTTGACTCAAACCAAATCGTGCAAGTAGAGTTGCAAATACCGAGAAAGTTGGAAACTTTCCATGGGAATAAACTGGACACTTCAATATCGTTGGTAAAGAATATATTGTCGCCTAATATTGGCTAAAACAATCAGATTTGATGCAAAAACAGTTGAATATCAATTAGGAATAGTACTGAAATAACCAGTACTATTGATGAAGGGTGCCATTTTTTGAGTAAAATGGTACGGTACAGCCAGGGTGGAGCTAGACCGGCTCCAAATTTTCAACATCAATGGTTGTTTTTTTTTAATGAAATGAATTAGGCAGTGATGTGCCACTGAAATTTCCAGTTGATTCTCAACAACTCCATTCGTTCCAAGGGAAATTCACCAGAAATATTTTTATTCCTCCAGACTTGTTGGCGACTTGTTGACTGAAGAATGAACTCATTAAATTTTGGCAGTTTAAGGTCAAGGTCACTGTGGCTTTTTAAATCGTGAACACTTGGATTAAAAAGATACTTAGATAGATTATAGTTAACAGTGTTTTAATGAACAAAATCAACAACATGTGGCACAAACGTTGGCTTGGACTCAAACATGACGTGACTAGATTTTCTACTGGCCTCACAAAACCCCACTTTTTTCCTCCCAAATGCAACATTTCAGAAACACAACCTTTTCAAAGTTGTTCACTCAGACTCTCAGATGTAGTGATTAGAATTTGCGGGTTGATGTTTAAAGATCAAGGTCACAACGACTTTGTAAAGTCTCAGGGAAAACCTCAAAGGTTCCTCTTGAAAGTTGGCACTAATCTTTGCTTGCACTCAAGTGAACAGATTTCTCTGCGTTTAGAGATGAAGATCACAAAAACATTTTAGAAACAAAGCCAGAGAATCCTTTCAAACTTGGCACAAACAAATGCACTAAGACAAACACGCGAATTAGTTTGAGTTTAGTGAACAAAGGTCAATGTAAGTGTAGCCTCTTTGTGACTCATGAAAAGCGAGAATCCTTCCTCACACACATTTTGGCACCAATATTCACTTGGACTTAGATCATCTGTTCGGAGTTTTTGCATCATGTGACCTCACAAAACCTCTCAAACATCATGTAATATAATGGAGTGAACAAAAATCCACAAAGAAAAAAAGAAGCAGGATTTCAACCTTCAAATAAGCCTGAGCAGGTCTTCTTCACCTGCATTGGCACGATGGAAGTTCTGGTTTCAGGTATGAGCCAAAAAGAACTACAACATTCTACTTTACGGCATACATCCCATCGTTCATGAATCGAGTGATTTATACCATGAGCAATAGGTTATATAAGTCGGGTTGAAATGCAACCTAAGCAATAAAAAATAAAACAATGTCATCTGTTGCATTTGTATAAAATACTACAGTATATACTATATATATACAGCTATACTGTAACTGGTCTGAAAACATGATCGTTTGTCCCGCTTCAGAGTTTCCGTGACATCATTTTACGACAGGTGTAACAAACAATACTGTTTGCCAACTGTTGGGGGAGCCCAAGAGCAAATCCTACATTGTGCTATGTTAATTCTATGTTTCTATGTTTTAACAAACTATATTTCATCTGTATATAGATATATAGACCTGCACCTTTATCATATTTATTTCATTTTCAATGATAATAAAGTTGACTCTAATCTAATCTACTTCCCATTTACACAACTAGGCTTTAAATGTCCTTGTTTTTTTTTGTTTTTCTGTGCATTACTTGATATAAAGAGCTAAAAGTCTGTGTTCTGTATTTGTTAAAAAAACAAAACAAAAAACTCTCTTAAAACCCATTAAACCCCAGACAAGGTCATTTTCCCTCGACTAATGTAATGAATGACACTCACACTCTGTTTGCGCGTCACTTTGATATTTGCTCGAGATGCAGCGTCGGCGCCCCGCGAGCGGCCGAGGTAAACATCATCATAAAAATCACATTCGTGTCCGACTAATTGTTTGTTCTGTCTGAAACTTTGTGTGTTCAGCTCGATCCCATTGCGTGACCTGAGGAGCTAATGACTGAGGCAGAAATTACAACACGAGGCTGTTGTTGGAAAACAACACAAAGACAAAGACAAAAGTTATAAAGAATATATTTCATTTCACAAAGCGCCTCGGGGAGCACAGCACCTCTCGTACAATGTCTCCTCTGTCTCACTCGTCCACTTTGACTCATTTGGACATTTTTTCCCACAGTTTCCTCACATTTTCTTAACCAGCAGCTGCTCTTTTTATGTCTATACATGACATATTTTCTGTGCAGCATCAGTTGCTATGAACTAAATAAGATGATTACATATGAAGCCTCAAAATGTCTGTTTGGACTTTTTTATCATTGCTTATTTTAACCATAAAAGGTCCTGTGAGTTAAGTGATTTTGCCCATTTTTCCAGAATAACTTTCAATATTTTTACAATTTAGTGCATGTTAAAATACTGTATTAACAATTCTTATTGAGACAAAACACTGACGAACACCAGCTTTCGTGTATTAAATTTGAAATTTGAACAGTGTTGTCATGACCAAGAAAGATGGATGTGTTTAGTTGTTGTCTTGTGTCAATGTGTGTCTCGTGGTTTCCTGTTTTATTTTGAAATGTCACTCTCCTAACGTCCCCTTGTGTTTTTCCCGCCAGTTTGATTGTTTCCACTTGGTCCCCATTACTGTGTGTATATATATTATGGTCTGTTGCCAGTTGCCGTCATGTCAGCGTAACACACGTGTCATTGTCTTGTCAAGGTTTAACAGCGTTAGCTCCTTGTCTTGTTTTTGCCTCTTGTCTCAAAAGAGAGTTTGTTTGGTTTGTTAGCTTTCCTCGAGAAGAGTGGTTTTGATTGTTAGCTTTAGCCCTTGTTTTTCCCTCTTATGAGTGGTGTTTCGTTGCACTTTCAAAATAAAAGATTGTTTATATTTTACGTCGTCTCCCAAGTCGTTGTTCAGTTGTGACAAGTGTAACACATATTTTAAAATAACATCTCTAGCATATCTTTGTCTCAGTTTGTCCAGGCTGATTTGCCGGCTTCCTGCAACAGCGCGATTGAAATGACCGTAAGAACCACATGTCGTGTTTTGACGTGCGGCTTCTCGGCTTTCGGAAACTGATTTTTCCCTGTAGCACAAACCGTTGCCTAATTACGATAAAGCAAAGTGCGCTTGCACAAACGTGTCGTCTGCTGTACGCTCGGTGTTGAAAGGTTAAAACATCTTTCTGTTGAATTTTTCATGAACAAATCCTCTTTACAAATGTCCGCACGTGCAGTGCACACAGTGTATGTTTATGTTTATGTATGCTGGTCATTCCATTGAACAATATCCATTTAATACCTAATATAACACATGCTGTGATGCACTGCACTGCCATTCATATGTATTGTAACTGTCCACATCAAAGACACCCAAATAAATTAAAATAAATAAAATAACTACTCTTGTACACCAGGCTTTTTATTCCCCCGCCCCACCACATGTTTTCAGCCATTTATCTTCATCAGTGCGGTTGCGGAGATACTGTGCTGAGTAATTTTGATTTACTTGCACCTCCTCGCGTTGTGTTCTTTTCAGGGACAAGTTGGGTCTGATGTGAATTTGTAATAATGTTAGTGACTCAAGAACGACGCTGCACTCGTCACAGGGCCTTTTGTATAACCGAAAGTGAAACAGTGAAACGTGAAACATGGGGAGTATTTTTCGTGTTCAATTTCTGAGAATGGAGGGACGTTAAGGGAACATTCAGGCCTGGCATTAACACCACTCCTGAGAGACCCGCTCATGTACCAGGAGGCGCCGCCTAGATTTGTGTCTGAAAACTTCAATCTCGTCCTAAATGTGACCTCCGATCCGACCGCGCTCAGAGACGGTCTGAAGACGTGCGCGTCCACATTCCTGAGCCGCATGAACGCAATCTGTGCCATTTGACCCCCAAACCTCTAAAGCTGAGATATAACATCATTTTCCAGCGAGTTTCCTTCTAAATCCTCATCTCAGCGGGTGAGAGATGCCAAGATAAACCCGAACCTCCACTTCGCCCTCGGTTGAAATTGACTGAAGGCGAAAACAGTCTCTTTACCCTTTTTATTATTTTCTTATGATTCTGGGTTTGTGGAATTTTTGATATTTTAAAATATGTCATGTACTGTGCTTAACAAATGTATTAGACCACCACTCAAAGCCACTGCAATGAACAGCATTGGTAATTATCAAAATCATTTTTCATGTTTCTGTAATGGTTTAAACACTAGTATGTAGACACTCTTTAGCCTAAATTACATTTTTAATGCTAAAATATAATAATTATTGCTATCCATGAATTTTAAAATGTACAATTTCACAAAAAACTGAACAGAAACATTAGTTCTAATGGTTGAATGTTATGCTTCTCAGAGAAGAAGTCCAGTGAGCCGGCTCAAATATAGACAAGTTTCTGAAAGATTTCGCTTTTACGACAGGTGGTCTAATAAACTTGTACGTCACTATGTAAAACAGTTATGTTCTTTACCTTAAGACTACAAAATCATGCAATCCACATTATTATGCTTTCAATTTAAGGTCTCTCCACAAAATTTTGAGCAATTTCCTTCTGTTTGGGATATGTGTTATTTTCCTAATAAATCTGTGAGTGTATTATAAATGACTGAAGGACACCTATACTGAAAAATTTGCTTCTTATGACTGATTAAAGAATAACTATATTGTTTAATTGGAGTTAATATGAATTGGGACATTTTTGGACTTAAGGTGCTCAGAAGGCAGTTCTTTTTTTCAATGTGACACTATAGAAAAGGAGGCAAGTTTCCTCCCTACCACTAGGGGGTTGTATTTCATTTCTTATATTCTACCTGAGGCTGACACCGGCCTGGAGTCATGCTGGGTTATTTCAGGTCACCTGTCTATTGACTCAAAGGCTCAAACAGTTTTCTACTGTGCTGGGGTTTAAGTGTAAAAATCACTGATATCATTTCAGACGCTAAGGAAGAATCTGGTCGTGATTTATACCTGAGTGCAAGTAAAAACAACACAAAACAATACACTGCCAGCTAACAATCAGCAGCCAGTAGCAGGTCCAGTACAGTGCAGGACTGAGTCGCTACAATAATAATGTCAAATTTGAGAGAATGCACTGACTCTGTGGCTGTAAATCCACTCTCTAAGCTCAGTGCCATTAGCTTCAGTTCAACGTAGGGCCCCCCAGAGTCTCTTTTGCCCAGGGCCCCCAAAGTCTCATGAACACCCCTGTCTCTGAGGCTCATTTGCGAGGTAAAGAGACACTAAAGTCTGTGTTATTACTGTCTTAATGAAGCCGCACACACACACAGATGTTGCTCCCGGCCCCCGCAGTGTATCCTACAGTTCAGTATACCCGCCCGCGCTCCCTGATGCTGTGTGTCGTTGCACAGTGTTGTAGTCATTAACTGCTGCAGGGAGGACAAGCACTTCCCCATTTATGATGAAACTTTTGCTGTTTTCTTTTTTCCTTTCCGGAGAAAGTTTTTAAAAGTCAGCCGTCTCACATCTCACTGTGATACTGTTTCAAAAAACACCTTTAGAAATACCATAGAACCTGCTGTCCTTTCAGTAATTCAGAGTGCCCACATTCTTTCTCTTCACCCCACACCGCCCTCCCACCTCTCTTTCTGAATCAATAAAAAACACAACACCTTTAACTTTAAGCATCCGCGTGCTGAACAACATGGCCAACAGGTGCGTTCGGTTCACTAAAGCAACCAAAGGAATGTGAGCACTGACGAAAAGATATCTTTGTTATATTTGTCCTATAGATGCCAAAGAACTCGCTCTTCTGACAACGTGGTGCTTTGTCACACATGTTATTTACCACTCAATGCAGGTTGAAATGAAAAGACATTGGATATAGTTGTGGAACAAGGGCCTTTCTGCATGGAGTTTGCATGCCCCCTCTCCAGGTCAATTGGACACTCTAAATTGACCGCGAGTGTGAGAGTGAATGGTTGTTTGTCTCTATGTGTCCCTGTGATGGACTGGCGTACTATCGCCCTCTGTCAGCTGAGATTGGCGGAGGATAAAGTGGTAGAAGATGGATGACATGGATGGATATAGTTGCAAAAATGGAGCAGTTTCACCAGAAATTGCAAGGGGGCAGTGTAGCCAATAGTTCAAGAGGGATAACCACATGGCAGGAAGTAGAAACCTTGACATTTAATTGTTTGTTTTCTACCGCTTTATCGTCCACACGAGGGTGGAGGGACAGGCCGCCAGTCCATCGCACGTCAAATGTTCTAATTATTCAGCGTTTGTTTTTGGACTATGAGAGAAAAGCTGCACACACATGGGAAGAACATGCAAACTCCACACAGAAAATAACCAGGATTTGAACCTGACGACCTTCCTGCTGTGAGGCAACAGTGCAATCCACCACTGGTAAGAAAATGAACTACAAAAGAGATACACCCACTACATGCTGTTATCATTAAGAATGTTTATTTCTGTCTATTTAAAGTGGGAGACCTTTGGAAACGCGAGAAATACACAGCATTGAAGGAAGTCAGGGTTCAAAAAAACAGTTTGGCTGCAATGTTTGAATTAAAATTTCACCGTATTTATCGTTTTGTCACATTTTTTCTGGGGCCACGGTTTGTCACCCTCGCACTGTTGATAAGAAACTCACGGGCTACAGTTTACTCATGTTGCCGGGGAAGCCGCCCTTCCAAATAAATGCACTCGGATGCGTGACACGTCGTATTTACCACTTCAGAAGTTTCAACCAGGAGCTTAACGGAGTGACTTGAAGGCAGCATTAACTCCAGCAACATGAAAAAAAAAAGATCAACTCTCTCTCTCTCTCTCCACACGACCACAAACTCAGCACAGAATATTCCTGTTCTGGGTCTTGAATTATAAAATATACCATCTGCTGTGCGTACACGCTGTTCTCCTCTCACAGTCAAACTAAAGGGAGAGTGTGCAAGACATTTTCCTCAGTTTGAATATGTTTGGATTTAAAACAACACCTGAAGTTTGAAAGATTATCAAGCGCTGCGAGTTGGCTCTCGCACTCCCAGGCCCAACGTGCTGCCAAGCGTCTGGATTTGGCTTTTCCAACATTATTCAGCTCCAAAAAAACCAAACCAAAACAGAACTGTCCATCAAAACGTCTTCATGTTTCTTTCTTCTGGTGGACATCAGACGTCAGCAGCGTGTTTGAGTCCTTGGCCACGAGGCGCGGAGCGCGGCGTACAAGCTGTTATGGGAGCAGCTGAGATGAAGCTGCAGGGACCCAGTTATGATTATGTGATAATCAACATGAGTTTGAAGCGTGTCACGACGGATGGCACTGTAGCTTCTATACGGCAATTCTTTTCCAAACCTTTTTTTTTCATAAGGGAGCCGCTTTTTTTAATAGATTATAGAAATAGATTAATTATTATTATATTATTATATTATTATTATTATATTATAATTATTATTATATTAAATAGATTTTAATAGATAACACCGAAACTTTTCAGAATAGAAAAGTTTTCTGGCCCGAAAGAGAGACGTGGACCACCACATGTTTTCTCAAGCATCAAATGATCAGTCAGCGTCATAGTTTTCTATGCTCCTGGGATGTCAGAGTGCTTTTTTTTATTTATTTGAGAGAAAGATATTTAAGCCCTAATGGAATAATTTTCTCTCTTATTTTATTTATTTGCTCTCAGAAACACCAGATGTGAGGTGGAGTCTAGTTTCCCTCTGAGAAGCTCGGGGACCTCTCTGCACCTTAAACCCAAACCGCTGCAGTGCAGGCGTTTCTTTAAAAACATCTCTCAGTGAATTTTCATTTAAAGGGTGAACTGCTCCTCTGGGGAACGACTCCGCGCAGTGTCAGTCCCGCCCCATGCTCGCCCTCCCCTCAACAACAAACCCCATTCATTGGTTCTCCTTATGCGGTGATTGACAGACACCTCTCACCCTCTGCTCCATTGCGTTTAGAGGCTGAAAGATTATCTACCAAGTGCCCGACACCATATTTTTTAAGACCATGCCCTTCTGTGTTATTCCAGCTTCCCCCACAACCACCTTCTCTTCCACTATGAAAACACACAAATCCACGTTTAAACCATCGTCAGATCTAGACCAAGGTTAGAAAAGTTTGGGATTTTTCATTAGTTCTAGTTTTTTCTTTTAACACTGTGTGTTTGCACAAGTGCACTTTGCATTACCATAACTACGCGATGGTCAAATTTCAAATTTAACACACAAAATCTGGTGTTTGTGTGCAACTACAGTGTTTTTTTTCCCGAAATAAATCTTTTCGTTTTTCTTCAATTGAAATTGTTAATACACTATTTTCAACATCAGTAAATTATAAATAACTGCCAGATATTGAAAGTTATTCTATAGCGTTAAAATAAGCACAAAAAAAGTCCAGACGGACATATGTGCTTATGTGTTAAAGGTTTGAAATTAATTAATTTTAATTAGTTTCAAGAGCAAATTTGCTCTTGATGCATTGTAAATGCTTTGTTTTAGTTTAGTTTTTATTAGTTTTAAGTGTTAATTTGAGTTTTTTATAATAAGGAGTATTTGCTAGGTGCAAGATATAGATAAGATATGTATACATATATATATATATATATATATACACACATCCTTATGTGCCACATGTGAACAAAAACAAAACATTGTATTATGAATGAATGAATGAATGAATGAATGGATAATGAAAAGGCCGTCTCAAATAAAACCTTTCAAAAGAGAAAAAATAAACACACTTCATATGAACTTGGACCAAAAAATTTGGAACATGAAATTTTCAATTTTACATGTTTTCGTTATTTCATAAAGCTAAACAGGCACACGTGTGTGTGTGTGTGTGTGTGTGTGTGTGTGTGCGCGCGCGCGTGTTACAGTGTCAGTGCTAATGTGCGCTGGTTTTGTGGATCACAGGAACATAGACGTAAATAACTCAGTGGGTGTTCAGGGGCCCGGCCCGGCCTGCACTCAGCTACGCCCGTGATTTATAACGCTGTCTGCAACGGAGGAGGAGATGAAGGGATAGATGGATGGATCGACGGTGGGTCGGATTGGTGGATGGTGGAAGGGGAAAGGTGAAGGCAGGCAGTGAGGAGAGGTGATTGAAGAGCCAAGGCCAGGGGGACGGCCCAGTGCAATCTGTATACGAGGCAAAAACATGAATATATATATCTAGATATATATATCTAGATATATATATATGTATATATACATATAGAGAGATAGAGAGAAGGTTAGGGAACAGATGATTTGTGTGTGTGTTTTCTTATTTATTAGCACACAGAGGGTTAACAAACACACACACACACACACACACGTGTCGACAGTGCAGCTGTGTACTGAGCTGACCTGTGAAGCCCAGGACAAAAATGAAAAGGCGGTTCACTACCTGTATGTGTCAGTGCCTCATACACTTTTAAAAAATCTCAACATGTTCTGCCAAAGAGTGAACTTCCCTTCAGCAATGGTTGCATTTTAACCCTCAGGGCCGGCTCTAATATTAGTCGCACTCACACTGCTAAGCACAAAAAAATTTGTTTTTATAAAAAAATATATTATTATAGTCTACTTTTGTTCACCCACATATGATCTAATTATTTTTAAAAGACTTTAACCCTTTAAACGCCAGGCGTTTGTTATGAGGCCGTGTTTTAACATGAAAAATAAATAATATATAAATTATCTACAATATACTACATGCAAACTACATTTTTTTGTCTTGCATTATTACAACCTGAGATATGTCATTGAGGGGTAGGTGGGAAATAGTAGAAATTGTTTTTTAGTTTTTCTAGCCAAAAACGGCGCCATCTGGTGGAGAGTAGTAAAAATGATCAACTTTCAAGGCAATGGTCAAGATGTAATAAGATGCAAGTACTAATAACGAGGGCCAGATTTGATAATGTGTAGAAACTTCCTTGGGGGCCAAAGGTCCCTTCAGACAAACAAATGTACTGTTTTATAATCATTTTATTTACAGTATATTGTCACAATTATCATTTTTAAATAGCAGTGTAGCCAAATCTAAGCCACGCAGGAGTGAACAAAAAATATTCTGCAGTCAGATAACATAACAGGAGGTGAATTCATGAATCTGTCTGTCACAGCTGTGTAGCAAACCCAGGTCTCTGGTTTCAAAGCGCAACTCCTTACCAGCTGACTTAATGGGGATGACACATTGCAGTTTGATTGGGACATTTTTTGCGCTTAAGGGTACAAGTGTAACACTTGTTTGTACACAACGTAATTTAGTCTGGAAATAAGAGCAAGGCAAAATATTATCAAAAAACGAAGAATAAAAAGATCCTAAAATGGGTTAGATTTGTTTTTGGGTTTTCGAGCGTTAACACTACTGGATATTTCACTCCAGAATGACAAAAAAAATATGGAAAATAAAGATCAGCTGTTATTTCTGTTGCAGATGTAGATGTTATTTTTCCTTCTCTTTCCTCAGGTTAATAATTTCCCAACCTCAGATTTATCTTCCTTCAAACTCTTGGGGGGAATCCCGACCCTGTGAACCGCAGGTTTACCGTCCTGCGGGAGTGAGACTGCACAGAGCGGTAATACATGAATTTAAGGCTGAATTATTCAAAACCTCTCCCCAGCCTGCTGACTCAGTGAAATGTAAAGAATAAAAAAATAGCATTTACTTCTGCCTGGTTTGGTCTAAGCAGATGCCTTTTATTTGTGTGGTGCGTTGTTTTCAGTCAGTGAACTGTATTTTTACACGTCATCTCACGTTCCCTCACGCCCTTTTTCCTCCCATCACATCTGACACGTTCATGTCCTCTCTCTCTCTCGACCTTCTTCGTTTTCTTGTACCTGACGTAGTCGTCCTCAAACGTGTCCTTACCACCATTACTGTCAGCGCTGTAATCATGTTAAATACCCCGTCGACCTCGAGGGTGACTTTGTGCATTAACGTGACGGAGATAAACACCTTTATATATACAGCACTTGGCATATGAGTTGATATAAAGTGATTGTGATTTTGTTTACAACATCATTACAGCAGGAGGAATTAATTTACTCCGTTTACTCTACAGAGCCAAACAGGCCTGGAGCCAAAGCTCACTCATTATTTATGACCCCCACCAAAAAATTACATTTATGCGGCCTTTTGCATTTTATTGCCAAAAGCAGCCATGTGATGGTTTCAAGTACATAGTTATTTTTTAATTAATCCGCTTTTCTTTTCTTTTCTTTTCTTTTTTTTAAGTTTGAGCATGTTTAATGACAACATTAGCATACAGCTGCAGTAAATCTTCACATTATGGTCTGTGGAGATGGCCTTTGTAAAAGTTCCCGACTACAACAACTTATGTAAAACACATCACAGTCACGATAAACGCTGAATTCATTCATTCATTCATTAGTCATCTGCCGCTTTATCCTCCACATGAGGGTCCCGGGGGGGGGCGGCTGACATAGGGCGAGGTGAGGTCACACCCTGGACAGGTCACCACACTCTCACGGGTGATCCTGCATGAATCATTTAAACTAAATGAACTCAATACTGCCTCCTACAATGGGAGAGCATTCAAACTCCATGCAGAAAGACACTCACCACTGCACCTATACGGTGTGGCCCCTGCATTTGATAAATAAACAGCTAAAAAGTGATGAATATAAATTTGATCTTAGACAATTGTGAGTGAAACAGCGGCACACCAGAAACAATAAGATGCAGCGTTTAATAGACTAAAGGGGCAGATATGGATTCTCATTGATCAGCAGTTTGTCACTGCTGAGCATGAGAGGGAAATATCTGCGTGTGCAAAAAAACTTTGTATGTTTTAGCAAAACACACTAATGAAAGCAGGCGTTTGATGACGTCTTAAAATGTATTTATACTCTGTTGAATAAATAAATGTTGCTCAATAAAACTTAAGGAAGGTTTTAATCATTTAGAATAGAATAGAATGCCTTTATTGTCATTATACAAGTTGTACAACGAGATTTACTTGACTTCACCTTGAAAGTGCATACAGCTAACAACGAAGAACAATAACAACAACAACAACAACAACCAGTGTATGGGTCAAGGACATTAAAAAGAAAAAGTGACCCTAGTTAACGTGAGGTGGGTTTTCAGTTTTTTTCATAGTGACAGCACATTCTACTTCAGTGGTGTGTCACCCTGATTAATATACCCATGTGTCTGCTTGTTTGTTAGTATCTGAGCTTCTTTTTTGTCATTTTCATAATGGATGGATTGGATCTATAAAGAGAGCAAATGTTTTGGTCCAAGTCAGACGGTTGACGATGAAACATCTACGTGGAGGCGGTGACTATCAATCACGCTGTGTGACAAAATACGGTGACAAGAAAACTCCACACGTGGCTGACACGAGAGGAGAGTCTCGAGCGTCGCCTTTATCTGGTCAAAATGCATCACTTGTGCTGCCTCTGTTGACCACGTTTTGACTGAGTGCAAATTAGACTGAAGTCTTTTGAACTGACCACGCACACTTTTCACAGTCCTCCTACCTACCTGCCTGCTCGCCTGACTGCGTTGTCTCTAGACATCAAAATGGCTTTAAGGTTGTTATCGTAAGGCAAAAGAGTTTACATCAGACAGTGAAAGTAATGCTGCCATCCATCCATTATCTACATTACCAGTGGCGATTTTGGTCTGGACATTCTGGTGGGGCCATGCAGGAAGATCTTATAATGCAATCCAGATATACCACATATTACTCTCATACCCTCAGCACAGACCACAGCACCTTTGACACAACATTGCAGCTGAATAATGCCATCACACAAACACCACTGATGACGTATATTATCATATCATTAGC
This sequence comes from Solea senegalensis, assembly GCF_019176455.1. Classification (NCBI taxonomy): domain Eukaryota; kingdom Metazoa; phylum Chordata; class Actinopteri; order Pleuronectiformes; family Soleidae; genus Solea; species Solea senegalensis. The sequence continues at coordinate 15,277,366 of NC_058039.1, read as the reverse complement.
ACCACCAAATGTCAGTGTTCAAAATCTCACTATATCAAATACTCAAGATCGAAACAACAATAACAACAATGCACGACGTTCATGGCATGAACGGCGCACACCCCATATGCAAAGCCACCACACACGTATCGCCAGTTACACTTTACAGAAATTCCCCTATAATTCAAACAATATGTAAACTACATTATCAATTACATTACAGTTAGAATAAAAATAAATTAGACTGACCACTCACTTCTTAAAGACGAATGACGCTCTGCGGTCCTTCATGTGCACAAAGCAGTGCCGCCCTTGCTTCAAATCAACCAATGAGAAGCGCTCTGGGTCCCTGAACTTCTGGCCCCAAACTGAAGCATGCGCTGCACACGCAGCAGTTCAGCAATACACAACACTGCAGGCGCTGGAAACCCACCTAGCGGAAACAGAGGACGTGCAGCATCGGGCACAACCAACTATTCATATACAACTACACGATGTGTCTACAGTGGAAATTGCGTTCATCAAATGAAAACTGTGGACAACATTGAATTTATTATTAACTTTTTTGACACAGGAAAAGATAAAAGCTTATAATCCTCCCCCTGCACAGCAGCGCCCTCTGGTGAGGCACGGCCACCGGCCCTTAATGCAAAGACGCCGCTGTACATTACCCATTATCTTCACAGGGCCAACACTTAGAGAAAGGGTTAGGGTTAGTCATTCAGTCATACGTGGAGAACCTGGAGAAAACACATGAACACGTGCAACATGCAGACGCCATGCAGAAAGGTTTTCAGTTGAGTTCAGTTGAGTTTTTTTTTTTTGCTGCAAGGCAACAACAGCTAGAACCACTGCGCTGCCGTGTGGCCCAGTTCTGTCACGTTTGACTAGAACTACAGGTGAAATCTGAGTTGACATCTGTGACCCAAGGATTATTGGAGCTAAAGGCTAATTTCAGCAATGCTAACATATCACAGACTATGGGTCCAGCAAGTGAAGTCAAAGACTGACCATCACGGGGCGACTCTGCTCTGGTTTGTGTGTAAGTCTGTAAGAAATGAACCGACTTCACACTTGATTTATAGCTTAACAGCTTAATAGGTTAACATTTCCCTGGAACGCTAATGTCTCAATCAGTTTCAGGTCTATGTGACAGGTCTCCATTTTGCAACTATAGCCCCATTTAGAGTAAAAAGCTTCAAAAAAGCAGTTCACAAACCAATGAGTGACATCATGCTGAGTTGCTACTAAAGCTGTGTTTCCAGCGAGTGGAACCGGCCCCAACCATTCCATTTTTTGGCACCCTTTTCTTGGGGTACTGGAGTTAAATAGTAGGATACGGTCAGAGGTGGCGATAGACCACAGTCTACTCTCAAGTTTGACGTCACAACAGCCACAAATGTTGTCATCTTGCACACCCCCCCTGCCAAGTAAATGTTCTGTTCTCAGTCAAAACGCAAGCCTGACCCAGGGCTTTACCGTTCCACACTGTACCAAACCAAACCGTACCATGACAGAAACACTGCATTTCAACCTGAGATTCATCATATATGACTTTCACTGGGAAAGTCACTGGACAAACTGCACCGCTGACCTGGCGTTGCGGCGCAACGGCTGAAGAACCACCAAGGTCATTACAGTTCATCCCACGGGGAGCATGAAGGTCTGTGCAGAATGTCACGACAATACATCGAGTGGGTTGCTTTCAAATATTTCACAGAGGAGCAGCAGTGTGAACCTCGCGGTGGGGCTCGAGGAAGAAAAAAAAAAATCGAGTGATTACCAGAAACATTAGGACCAAATTTTGTGCCAATCAATTTGGAAACCTCTTAAGGCAACACAACTGTTCCCACCATAAAACTGACAGCCTTGTTGAGAAGCCGTTTGTTCACATTCAGCATGAAATCCCATAATGAGGTTTGGGTTTTTTTTGACGTGAAACATGTCAGAAAACATCGTAGACCTGGTTTCAACGGACAAAAAAAATTGACGTGCGTGTGGTTTTTTTCTCTTCTTTTAACCCAATCAATCACACCTCAATCACATGCACGTCAGGCGAGAAAGCACTCGTAAAATGCATTTCGTAATCCACTGACAACCAATTTTGTTGTTAAATAATGAGAACACGTCGCCGTGATTGAGCGCTTTGTCCCATCTGTTCCTTTTAATGAGATAAACCTTGAATTACATGATTGTGTTTTAGGATACAGACAGGCTGACTGCATCATGGGCGTGTGTCCATGTTGGTGTTTGACGCAATTACTTCTAGCAGTCAACAGATGGCAGGATGTATCTGGATCATTTGTATGCGGCATGCCCATGCACACACACACACACACACACACACACACACACAGCAGGGGTCGGCAGAATACATCGAGAGCCTTCAGAGGACAGAAGGTTTTCCTGCTCCTCTGTGATTAATGGACTGATTGAGGCTGGAGCCAAAATGGAGGGTGGGCCGGTTTGCAGCCCGTTAATGAGGTGATAATGGGGAGGTGGGTGGCTTTGCTGGGGTTTTCCACCTTGCAAAGTGATGGAGGCATACTCACAGTGTTGGAAGATTTCAGAGGCGGGCAGGCAGAGGGCAGCTGTGTGATATTTACAGTGTGCTGTAAGTGGAGGGAGGCATAGGGCTGCTGCTTATCTCAGTTTTCCACACTAAAAAACGATGGTTATTTCGTTTCCCTCAAAGCTTAAGTTAGAGTACTGCAGCAGGGAGTGCGTTATAAAATGACGTGTGACTGCGAGATAATGGAGAATAGATGTTTTGACAAGAGTCTGACCAGAATATTTGCTAATGTAAAAGACATTCATTATTGTTTTGGTGACAGAATGGTTGTGTCATAAATGCAGTTATTATCATTATTCCACTAAAAACTGTGGAAGCCAAGGAAAGAACACAGTGAAAGCAAAGGACATAAGTAGTGATGTGGTCAAGACCAGACTAGAAAGACTACCAAGACCAGGCATGTACTGAGACCAAAACCATGACAGGGTGAGACCAAGTCAAGACAAAGATAAATGCTAATGCAAAGCCAAAACCAAGTCAAGACCAAGAACAAAGTCAAGACCAAGAACAAAGGCCGGGTAAGATCGATGCAATGTGAGACCAAGTCAAGACCAAGAACAATGCTAAGGTAGGGCGAGACCAAGGCAGGGCAAGACCAATGCAAGGGGGGACCAGTTCAAGACCAAGATCAAGCCACAGTGAGATCAAGACCAAGATTAAGCCAAATCAGATCAAATAAGACCAAGAACAAGGCAGGGCAAGACCAATGCAAGGGGAGACCAGATCAAGACCAAGACCAAGCCACAGTGAGATCAAGACCAAATAAGACCAAGAACAAGGCAGGACAAGACCAATGCAAGGGCCAGGTCAAGACCAACACCAACACCAAGGCAGGGCAAGACCAATGCAAAGGGAGACCAGGTCAAGACCAACACCAACATCAAGGCAGGGCAAGACCAATGCAAGGGGAGACCAGGTCAAGACCAAGCCACAGTGAGATCAAGACCAAATAAGACCAAGAACAAGGCAGGACAAGACCAATGCAAGGGCAGACCAGGTCAAGACCAACACCAACACCAAGGCAGGGCAAGACCAATGCAAAGGGAGACCAGGTCAAGACCAAGATCAAGCCACAGTGAGAACAAATAAGACCAACACCAACACCAAGGCAAGGCAAGACCAAATCAAGACCAAGACCAAGACCAAGATAAAGCCACTTCAGACCAAATAAGACCAAGAACAAGGCAGGGCAAGACCAATACAAGGGTAGACCAAGTCAAGACCAAGATCAACACTGAGGCAGTCCAGATCAAGAGATCAAGACCAAGACGCTCAAAAGCAAGTCAAGACCAAGGGAAGTTTATGGACTCGACAGTATCAGCTGATGTTAATGGGAATATTTGTGTTTCTAGTTTTTCTCTTTCATCATGAAAGTGTTGACTGTCCCTTTAACTAAGTGCCTCACATTGAGTCTTTGATCGTGGTGATGTCAGTGGGATAACAGACTGAGGCTGAAGTATTTGAGGGTGACTTACTGAACGCCTGATGCAAGACTGTCACAACATTTTCACCGCTGGCAGCTTTTACAGTGTTTTATCGCTTATCAGGCTTTGGGAAGACGTGGCTCTGATTTGCTGTGTTTGTTGTTGCACTTTAAGGCAGCTGTAGCTCAGGTGGAACCGCTGGCTCGTAATTTGCGAGTTGGAAAGTCTGACCTCCAGCTATTCCCGTTCACACGGGCCATTATTTGTGAGTTTGGGGTCTTTTCCTCTCAGCCGCGGATTGATGGGCAAAAAACCCCCGCGTGTATTTTGTGATCAAGCCCACGACGTTTTTCCTTTCATCTGCTCAGGTTTGGACATCACATCTGTCTGTTAGATTTCTAATCACAACAGAGGAAGAAGCATTTTACTGGGTAGAAAGCAAAAAAAAAAAAAAATGTTGCAATAATAAAAATGTCCACAGCAAAGTCTGTCTCCATTTATCCAGAATGACAACATCATTGATTTTGGAGACACATGCAGTGCTTTTATGTGCTCATAAGTAACAGAAGTAAGGTTACAGACGGTTTTCTCCAGATTTATTAAATATGAGGACTGAATAAACTTTGCCTGGATAAAATACAGCTTTATGGCATTATATACATGCATATAATTTGTGATCTGTGTGATGAACTTTAATGTATTTGTGTTTATTTCATACATGTCATGTCACTACTTTCTGCTTCTTTTAATTTTCTTCTTGTTTGTTTGTTTGTATTTGCTTTGTTTGAGGAATGAAAACATACATTAAAAACCTTTGTGAGTAAAACATCAAATTCGATGGAAAGAGATTATTCCTGATTATCATTTCAGTCAAATAGCGTTTCACACATCTCAAATACTCATTAAGTGACATAAAATAACCTGGAAGAAAATACACTTATGTGTTATAATTACACATTATAGCAACAGCACGTACTGGAAGTAAAAATATATAATATGGATATCTGTCTCCTGATTTTATTGACCATGTCATGTGAACACACAGTATTTAAAAACCATGTTCCTGCAGGGAGCGAGGGAATTTGATCATATGCTGTATTGATTATTGGGTTTACAGTGTTGGCGTCACGGTCTCGTGGTTAATTGAGCTCGGCCTTGACGATGTAGTGTGTTTTTTTTCTCAATCAATCGGCCCTTCGTGCATATTTCAGCACCAAAACTCCTGCAGTCGGTTTCAAAAATTCTCTCTCATCATCTCTTCCAGAGTCTCTGTGAATGGGAGAGCAAAGCTCTGTTTATTTTCCCCTTTAACATGTTTGAAATATTCCTGTCTTAAAGAAAAACTCCTTCTCAAATCAGAGTTTCTATGTGCAGAACAACAAAGTACATGACAGCATCCATCCAGAGACAAACTCTCTGCGTTGTTTTTGTTGTTTTTTTTGTTTCACAGTGAAAGAAAACTGATGCATCACCACATGGGTAGTAACTGAAGAAATAATAATACTACAGGTTTGAGTTGTTGTGTTGGCTGAAAAATAAAAGAAATCACAAATTCTGTTTTCATTTGTATATAATTACCTGAAATTACAAAAATAAATAAAAGTCATTATATCTTCTTGATTACCTTCTTTACTGAGAGCTGGTTCCCTTCCTGGGGGGTTGACAGTTATGTGCTGCTGTATTTGTACACGGGCTAAATCAAACAGACAAATCAATTACTGACTCAAGGGTTTGTTTGTTTTTATGTTCCCTGAATTTGGCAAAAGTTGGAAAAAAAAAGCAAAAATGTCCTGTTGTTGGTTTAGGAGGCAACTGGTTCCATAACCGTGGAGCAGCAACGGCAAAAGGCTCTATCGCGATTTTAGTTTAAGATTTTGCTTTGTCTGTCGATCTGAGGGATCTGGGGGTTGAGTTTAAATGACAGTGATATTAGATGACGTCTGTCCACTTGAAAACCGTCGGTAAAACCTGTGAGCTGTGCTCTGAAATGAACAGAAAGCCAACGCGACGAGAGGCAAGCACTGGAGTTTAATTATGCTCTCGCTTCCTGGTTCCTTGCCGCTGCGTTCTGGACCATCTGCGGGCGAGATAATAAGAGACTGATGGAGGCCAAGGAGTTACAATAGTCTTGGTCGTAGCTGTTTTTAACCACAGAGCTGATTCGTTGTATCGCAACACATGTTTTTACCACTAGATGTCACTAAATCTGACATGCTGAGCCTTCACTATGTGAAGAGAAGAGAGAATCCATCCCGTTCATCCATTTTCTACCGCTTTATCCTCCACATGTGGGTCGTGGAGGGGGCGCTGTGCCAATCTCAGCTAGCCAGCATAGCCACTCCATCCCGGGGACACAGAGACACCTTGTGTCCAATTTGCCTCGTCCCCAAATCTACATGTTTTTGGACTGTGGGAGAAAACCGGGGAACCTAGAGAAAACCCATGCACGCACACATGGGGAGAACATACAGACTCCATGCAGAAAGGCCCTTGTTCCAACCAGGTCACGAACCCGGGTCTTCTTGCTGCAAAGTGTGTCTCATGCTTATTTCTTACTCATGTCTTTGTCTTATGTTATTATTCTGAGCTGATTTATGCCGAATTACACTTACGCTTCCTGTGACTGAATCAAAAATAGAACTCATTCTTACACAGTGAGACTATTTTTAGGTTAATTGTCTCTCGGAAGCGTTTTCTCTCTTTAAATTGCCTCACTCAAAGTTTCCTCCGTTTCCTCTCTAACGAGCAAAGTGTCTTTGTCAGAGGAGATTTTGCTCGTCGTCTTCTTCTTCTTCTTCTTCTTCTTCTTCCTCCGTAGAGCCCAGTGAGACGTTGGATGAGAAATGCAGATCTCAGTAAAAATCTCCGCACACACGCAGAGACTCACTGAGAAGTCGGAGCATGTTTTCCACTGAACTCGTTTATGTCTCCGCTTCAAATAAGCGGCGCTGACACTTTGACTCGGTGTCACTTGACTGAAATCAATTACTTTGATAAATGGTTTTTAAAAAGTTTACCATTTGCTGCCACAGCGTTTCTGGGAATTTTCATTTTATTTTATTTTTTTCATAAAGACGATGCAGGGCGCTTTTTTGGCCGCTGATCAGAACAAGTAAGCAACTTTCAGACATATGTTTGGCTTTGGTTTTTCGACTCCACAGATTTTTCTAATGACTGTAGTGACGTTCAGGACTGCAGTATAGACACAATGATGAATGGTTTACCAATGCAATAGGTAATCAGCGGCAGAAAAGATATTCAGATCTTTTATAAAAGACACTTATCAGTGGAATTCTCAAGTAAAACAATTCATAAAGGCCTTTTTTGTTGTGTATGTTATTATTCTGTGTCTGTTTGGTCTTTGTGAAAACAAAAAATATGCTGCTCTGGGTGTATGGAGCAGCAGATCAGGGGTGGGCTTGGGCTGTAAGGGTTTATCCTGTCAAAGTGCTGAATAATTGGAGCCTTTCAAGGTCCTTTTTTCTGAGTTCCCCCCCCAAGGAGATGAAGATGAGAATCTACTTCTGAAACTGTTCCTGGACACAGCCGTCTCACTACCAGCACCATATTCCCTCCGTCTGTCTTAACGTAAAATAAATCAGTTGTCGCCAGGTAACACGCAGCGTAAACACCACTACACTAAGAAACCACACTGTCCACTGACTCTGTAACATCTCATTTACCAAAGTATTTCTTGTGGAAGCCTCCTGTGCAGCAATTACAGATGCAAGCCTCCAACAATGAGTTCTCACCAGCTCTGCACACCTGGATTTCGTCACTTTATCCTTCTCAAGCTCTGTCACTTTGGATGGGAAGCGTCTGAAAAAACTGCCATCTTCTCTCCACAGATGTTCTCATGGGGTTTAAGTGTGAGCTTTCGCCGGGGACGACTGAGGACGATCACCTGGGCCGCTGAAATGTGAATCGTTCTATTCCTTTCTGGGTTTTTTCCACGAGGATTTAGCTGACTTCATTGACAATTCTGACAATTGTGTGCCTGCAGCTGAGAAGTCTTCCCATCTGAGGCTGCGTCTTCTTCAATGTATGGTGATTACCAGATAGGGCTGTCACTTTTCATACTAAATTCAGATATCCTTCCAAATTGGGGGAGGATTTCCAACTTGAACCTTCAGAACCAACTTGATTTCTAAATATGCAGCCTAGAAGTGCCACAGAATGTCCAAATGGGTTTTTGTGTGTTTTTCAGTTTATGACACAAAAGTGGGTGAGATACGTATTGCTCATATTTATTGTGCATCATTTCAATCTTCTTTGAGTCTAAGTAGTTATTTACTCCCCAAACCCAGCTGTCCATGACAACAGCAGTGGTTTCATTTTTATTTCCCAAACCAAACATTTGGTGTCATTTAACTGTCGATTTCAGCAACAGAATTTATTTGAAACATTTTTTCAGATTAAAAGCTCTGAACTCAGTATGAAACTGTCATGGTTTTTTGTGTGAAGATAAGTAAATAATTTAGGCCAGATCACATTTTTTAAATCATCTGCCGAGCCAGATACTGATGCTGGCGGGCCAGTTTTGGCCCACGGACCACCAGTTGCTGGCCACTGCATTAAGTTCTCCTGAAAGTGTTTACTGACGTCATAAATGAAGTGAGAAGTAGAAACTAATTTTCCCCTCAGACTTTCAGTCAAAGTAAGTTATCTTTTGCCACCAGTGGAGTCGCCCCCTGGTGGCTGTCTGCTGCTTCTGTCCTACTTCCTGGTCTTCTCTCTTCAAACCTAAAGACTATGGCCATTTTTTTCATATACAATCTATGCCATAGATCCTCAGAAGGTTCTACACCTTAAGTTCTATGTCGCAAGTCTTCTTCTTCTTCTTCTTGTTCTTCTTCTTCTTGCGAGACTAATAGTAATAATAATAAATAATGTGATCACATTTTTTGAGCAGACTCAGCCTAATAGCAGAGTCTGGATTTGGCCAAACCTTGTTTGGAGTTATACTCATAAACAGTTCACTTGCTTTTATTTTATCTCATGAGATCACAGAAACCCGTGCTTGATGCTCTCATAGTCATTTAAAGGCCATTTGGCTTCCATCTCCTCTTTACTCAGAGTAGCTCCTGTCGAGCCGCTCCACCGATCAAGGCCTGATTGATGAAGTGCTGCTGAGATGTGGAACTTTCTGGAGCACCGCTAAATCGTCCATTGGGTTCTTGTTAATCTAAACCAAGGAGCGTGTGGTTATTTTGTTTGGCTGCTCGGCCCAGTGTGTAGGAAAAGTTCCAAACGTAAAATGTTTTTGATGATTGTCGAGACCCGCTGTGCTACTGGGAACAATTTCATTTCACCTGTTTTCGTTGGACCAAAAGTCAGGAAGACAATTTTAAGACAGTTGATTTTGTGAAAAAAATACTTGAAGATTTGACTGGTGAGTTTTTAAGTGGAAGAGGACAAAAAAAAATGCTGAGTCACAGCATCCATGTGGGACTGGAGACTTGGCAGAGCGTGGACTGACTGGTTGTATAAGATTTGAACTGGTTGTGACAGGCAGTGCCTTTTTTTAAAAAAAAGACACTCGTATGATGAGTTATGAAAACAAATATCTGACCACCATTTTAAAGCCATTTTACTACCTTGGTAAAGAAAGACATGACAATATATGTGTGGTTTTATACATTTGCAAAACCTCTAAAAGTGGGTTAATGGGATTTTAATATTTACAATTGCCTTTCTGCATGAGTTTGCATGTTCTCCCCGTGTGTGCACGGGTTTTCTCCGGGTTCTCCGGGTTCCTCTCATAGTCCAAAAACATGCAATATGGGAATTAGGTAAATTGGACACTCTAAATTGCTCAGAGGTGTGAGAGTGGACGATTGTTTGTCTCTATATGTGTCCCTGTGATGGACGGGCGACATGTCCAGGGTGTGACTGCGCCTCTCGCCCTATGTCAGCTGAGAGTGGCACAGCTGTCCTTCGTGGTAGAAGATGAATGGGTGGATCATTTTGAATGCCACTGAATATATTTGGGTATACGTTATGTTTTAAATCTCAGACTACACAGTTGCAGGAAAGAGTCCACAAAAGTCAAAAACAAATGTAGAAGAAAAAGTCATTTATTCCTGCTGCCACCAGCCTTTGAAATGACACACTGTGACTGTATTTGCATTTATTTTTTGCGTCTTTAGGACTGCAAACGGAGGCAGATCCTGCAGTTACTCTTTTAGCTCTTTTAGCTTTTTGCTTTTGAGACTTTGAGCTTGAGTTTCATTCAGTCACGTATTTTGATCACCCTGACATGTTTCAACCACTTCCTGTGGTCATCCTCAGAAGGGTCATGTGACGTGTCTTGCACTGGGAGGCCATCGATAGCCGGAAATGGGCCCCATGAGAACCCTCATCTTACATCCTGTCCTATCACACACATACCTGGGATGCTTTCCTCAGCTGACCTGTTTACTAACCTGTATGAAACAGGAAGCAGGAGACGTCACATGTAACGTCACATGACCACAGGAAGTGGTCCAAACATGTCATGGTAATCAAAATAACTTATTTTTTCCTGTCTGACTGAATGAAACTGAAGCTCCGTGATGTTACCAAGAACACAGTATGAACCTTTTTGGACAAAATATGACATTAATTACATGTACGAGTCAAAGACATCATCCTGTTCACTGTGGTCTGGTTTCCTGGCCTTGATTGAACCTGAGGAAACACCAGCGTGGCTTTATTTTCATCAGTAAATGTACTTTCTGACTCACAGTCCGTCAACAATAACAGATATAACTCCCACTCGTGTAGTTTGCTGCTCTGTTGTGTTCCCAGGAAGTTATATATTTCTCCCGAGTGTGGTAAAACAGCCATCTCCTCCGCTGCTTTAACATGAATGAAAAACTGTGTACTTGTCAATTATTTCTACTGTATATATGCTGTTCTATCACATTGTATGAGTATGGTGAGCTATATCGGGCAGGATTTATTTCAATCTCAGTCTAATATCGCTGAGATTGAGATTATCTTGTTATGATTTTGATTCCCTGATGAGTGTCCTCACCATGCAGCAGAACAGCAGGCGTCATCAGAACACACACACACACACTCATCCAGGTATAAACATGTGCACGTGTGTGTGTGTGTGAACAGTTATAATGAGCCTTTTGTTTCACTGTTTGTATGTGAGAGGCTTCAGCAGCCTATTACAGCTGAAGTCCTCTTGGTGACGCTCTGCTGACATCACTCCCCAGCTCTCTCTCTCTCTCTCTGCATCACACACACACATACACTCTCTCTCACACACACACACAAATAATACACACACACACACACACACACGGAGCTGCACAGCCTGACTCCTGCGCTGCTCCTCAGTCCGACACTTTCTTTCTGTTCCGCTCTTACTCTCGTGCCGCCGCCGCCGCCGCGCATAGCGATACGCACGGTGCATTTACCTGTGCGCACTGTGGGCGGTCCACAGTGGGAGGAATATTTCACTCCCCTTGTCCACTCCCCTCGTACACACACACACACACACACACACAGAGCGAGAGAGAGAAACTTAGTGCCGACCTGATCGAGGAGCAGAGGTGAGATCAGAGGAGACGGGGAGAGAGAGAGAGAGAGAGACGCCCGCAAACGTCTGTGTGAACTGAGCTGAAGTTTCTCGGCTCATCGGAGAATAAAGGAATAATCTGGAGGTGCTTTTGCCCCACGCTGCGCTCTTGTGGATTTTTTTTTTCGGAAGAATGGCGAGAGATTACGCATCGCGCTGTCCGGTGTCTCCGCTCAGACACACTGTCCTGGTGGCGGCGGTGATTCTCCTTGTGGCACAAGGTAAGACACAAACCCAGTCATGTGTTTGTTTTTGAGCCCCCCCCCCACACACACACACACACACACACACACACACACACAAACACCCCTCACTCCTCCTTCTCCTTCCCCGGCCCCCGCGCTCTGACTGCGGCCAAACCTCCGCGCTCCCAGCCGCGCTGACTGCTCCGTGGCGGGGCGTGCTGGTGCTGGTGCCCGCACGCCTCCCCCGTGTCTCCGCGTCCCTGGCGTCTGTTTGGACTGAGTGTGACGTGTTGTAAAAAAGTTTATTGTTTAACCTCTGTGTCACATATTTGCGTGTGTGTAGTTGTGGTTCGCCGTGACAGCACAGGCGAGGTGTGGCTTTGTGGTGTTTTTGTGTCCTAATTCCTCGCAGCGGCGGCGGCGGCGGCAGCGGCTTCAGAAATGCAGGTGACTGTGTTCAGGAAGCCTAATCCTCCCTGAGCCTGTGCAAACCCTCCCAACACCACTGACCTGTAATCTGTGTTTACCTGGTGGAAAGTGGCGCAGGGCAAGAAAAAGGGGCGCAATCACAACCGCAGGTGCAAATTATCAGCCATTACTTGAGGAGGAGGAAAAAGAAATGGAAGGTTTTCATTCTGCGGAGCAACAGGGTGCTGATGATGGGGAAACAGGGTCTCGGTTGGAGATGAGAACTGTGCTTGGTCTCCGCGCCTCAGGTGGTCTTTCAGCGCTGTTACCTTGTCAAGGACTCCTCGTGAACATTCACCACAGTAATCTTTTAATAAAAACATTGTAAGTGGTGCAGAAATATGGAAGGGAAAGAGAATATATGCTGATGTTGTCATGTATTTATTCTATCTATATATAAATCTATATATGTTATCCAACTCCAAGCAAAAAGACCAAATTAGAGAAACCTGTTAGGAAATCATTGTTACAAACATTCCTAAATGAGTGCAAACACACTTTGTGACACAGTAGAACAAAATACCGTCATAGATGAATGTAAATCACTGCCAAAAACAGTTTTGATTAGTTTGTCTCATTTCAGCCTCTTTAAATGTGTTCTTTTCTTTACACTTCTGTGACCGTGGAGTGAATTATCTGAGGTTTGTGGGCAAAACAAGACATTTGAGAACCTTTGGGAGACAACGATCACCTTAAACAACTGATCATCTGGAAAACTGTCAGAAGTTTAATCGGCAGTGAAAACTTTATCTCTCGCCGTACAGCGACACACGCGTGTGCATATGGAATAACAATATTGGCTCATGCTGTCAAGCATCACTTACAAGTAACCACTCGCCAAGACACGGTGTTATCATTTAATATTAAAGCTCCAGCATGTGAGAAAGAGTGACATCTAATGGTGAGACTGCAGATTGTAACAGAAACATCACAAAAAGGATGTTTTTTTCATCTTCAACTTTATTTGTAATAATTTTTTTCTAATCTAGTCTATTCAAGTCTATAAAAGCAAACTATACATATATATATATACATATATGTGTATATATGTATATATATACATATATATATTTACCTTAAAACTGATACACACCTAAATATAAAATATTAATGGTATTACATTAATGTTAATATTATTAACATATTATATTAATATTAAAGGACATGAAGTGTCACCGTGGCGATCACTGGCGGCGTTTATTGATCCCTTTTTTGGTTTGAGGTGTAATATTTCCACCACATTCGATCCATATATGAAATATGGCAGGGGTCACAAGGTCAAATGACCTGGGGGCCACTCAGCGACAGTGAAGGGAGGAAAAACACAACTGTTCAGCCAGAGTGGGCAACATAGGCTTATTACATCACAAAAAAGGTTTTCTTTATGATATTTCACAGGATTTCAAATTAAAAGTGGCCTGTTCACGATAGATATAATATAATGTATTTGTGATGCAAAATGAGTAATAACTCATTTTCTCTTTTAAAAAGGTCCAGTAATTAAATGTAATACCATTAATATTTTATATTTAGGTGTGTATCAGTTTTAAGGTAAATATATATGTGTGTATATATATATATATATATATATATATATATATGTATACACACACATACACAGCGCCACAGACGTCACGCTCGACAGAAACAATCTTCATCTCCAACTGGGACCAGCTACAAAACTCATAACGGCAGCTACAGTGGAGCTACAGTGGGCTGTCGGCATGAATGTCTTTTCACCTGACTGTAACCGCTATCATCTGTCAAGAGTTGTCCTCAAAATTGCCACAAAGGGGGACAAAAAAGCCAGTGGGTCATTATGGAGCAGGGTGGAGCAGGGAGACGCATTGTCCCGCCCAGTGACATTCCTTCCTAAGATCAAAGCAAATGGGAGGTTGAGTTACTTGCTGCTGCTGCTGCTGCTGCTGCTGCTGCTGCTGCTGCTGCTGCTGCTGCATAATAGGCGGCGATGTGAGCAGGCAGGCGGACGAGTTAACCTTGATAGGAATTTGCTTGGTAATGATTTTTTTCTTTTATCCTCCTTATGGAGTGATGTCAGACACAAGAATGGGAGGAATTGAGGAGGAGTGGTGGCGGTGACCCTGGTGCTGGTTGGTGTGAGGATGACAGATCCTCAGCTGAGAGTCTCCTGCTGCTGCTGTATTGGCTCTGTATTGTTAAAAAGCTGTCAGATTGTCATGGCAGTATCCCCACAGGTTATGAATTAATTTGAACGTGCAGCACCACAGCTGTCTTGTCGGAGGGAAAAATCCTCGACACTTACATCGCATCTACTTATCCAGACTTCCTGAAACTGAATGAGAACGTGGAAGCCGAGGCTTTTCCCTCGTGGTGCTTCCTGGTGCTGTAGAACCGTACACAAAAAAACCTCACGGCCAGGACTGATCTACTAAATAAGTCACAATTTAAGCCCCATTTATCTCCAAGTTAAGGTTATTACTCTGTTTTATCAATGCACCTTCAACAAAGCACCAATCACATTCATTTTTAATTTAGTTTCAGACAACGAATGCGACTTGGAAATGAGCAAAGGGACAGCAGAGGAAAATGATGGAAAGTGACTATTTGGTGGCAGAGTTAAAAAATGCTCAACATAATTTGTCACTCATGTTAACGCCCTGGTGTGATGATGTGTTCTGTTAAATGTTCTTCCACCTCCTTTAGAGGCTGTGTTTTCTCTTATTACAACCAGTATTGTTCTTGTATATGCAGATGATGCGCTCACTTCACTGTCATCCTTATTGTTCCAGACCATTCACTTGTTATGGTGTTGCAATGCAATGTAGTAGATCGATTGAACATCACAAATTTGGTGGATAATAAGCAACTACTCTTAATGGCAGCAGTAAACCTTTAACCACAATGTTAAAACAATAGGCAGTATTGCTATATATATATATATATATATATATATATATATATACATGGATTTTAACCCTTACAACACAGAGCATTTAGGCTTTCACATGTTAAAACATATACAGTGGCTATAATAATGTGAAATATAGTATCTTATATCCTCTTTATTTCAGTACAACCTATAGGCAACCTGATGACATGATTATTTTCCATTTTCACTAACTGTCTAAACTCACCTGAGCAAAAAGTAAACATTTTTTTTTGAGACAATTTACATTTTGAAGTTTGCTCGGTTCGTTTTTACGAACACAAATAAAATAAATTGTCATTATTGCACAATTGTCAATACTCGTGATATAAAATGAATCATAACTTTGTTGAAGATGTGACCTATAAACACACACCAGACCAGGATGTCCATATAAGGAATTGTGTAGCACTCACACACCTGTGGAGCAAATCCGTGAGCACTAAGGGTGCCACCAAATACGCATGGCTGGAGCACTCTGCTGGACTAATTGTTTTGCTGTTTTATTGCGTCTGCTGGTGCTGGACTCGTCTATGCAGAGTAGTTGTGGTAGAACAGCCAACATGAAGCCAAGGAGGAGGTTCAGAAGCTTTGAGCTCACTCCATTTATGGCAAAAGCCTCAAAAAGCCCTCCGAAATACAGCCACCATGGAGTGGAGAGGATAAAGCCACTCCGCAGCAATGATAATAAAAGCACTTCAGGTGACGCCCCTGCCCTCGCCGCACTCTCAGTCCTGTGCTGAAATGTCAATGATGATGAGTTCCCCCGACGACGCGGCGGAGACGGAGCTGATTAGCTTATCACTTGGAAAGCAGACGGCCGATGATTATCATCTCCAGAGTGGCGCGCGCCTGATTATCGAAAGCTCTAATTAATGACTTTGTTTGCATGAAGCCGCTGCTGTTTGGCTCTTTTCACGAGTTTCCCCTCCGTTTGGGGAGCCAGCGATGACGGAGCCAAGGACGCGGTCAAATCTCCACATGCTGTCGGTGGAGTCGTCGCGGCACGTTTTGAAAAGTTGGAACTGTGTATGAAAATGCAGAAGATTATGCAAATGGGCGTCTTAATTATAGAATGTGAACAAACACGCTGACAAAGAAGATCTATGCAGATGATACAGTGAAATACTGAGGCACCGTTTCTTCTAATACCACACGGCCCCTGATTGACTGGCTGTCTAAATGGCAGCAGTGAAACTTTCTCCACAATTGAAAAACACATAATTAGTGTCACAACTACCAAATAACCAGATGCTCTTAAGTATAAACAACTTGTTAATAAGTGTAGCGTGCCAACACACTTATTCATGTGCTGTACAGTTTTGTGCTCTTTGCCCGTGGGTGGTGGTGGTGGTGGTAGAACCAGAGCTATTTAAAAAAGATCTCTTTGCAGAATGCTTAAGTTGATTAATTCTTAGAAACGAGCCTCAAGGCAACATGGTAAATAAATAATTAGAACCATTATGTCAAATGCAAAAAAGGTCAGTCTGTGTTGAACAGACTTTTCTCTCTTTGCCCTAAATCCTCTTTTTAACCCGGCGTGGTCTCGGTGACCCCGCGGGTGAGCGAGCGTCTGCAGCCTCCGCCGTGTGTCTGCCTTCTGTGCCGCTGAGCTCGCTGCTCTACTGTGACTGACGGCAGGCAGACTAAATGTCAAGGAGATTGTGTCTCAGGAGAAGTGGCTGAGGAGAGCGTCGGAGTGCAGGCTCGTCTCTGTCGAGAGCCAGTCGTAGGAACTGTCGCTGGGCTAAAGTGTCAATAATCATGTTAAATAGCCCAGAGTGTATCAGGAGAGGACTAGATTTTTCCCGGTGTTTTACCTTTTTTTTTTGTTTTGCGCGTCTGTTCTCGCAGGAGACGCTTCAAAAAGATTGTGGTTTAATTAAAACAGAAAAATCATCATTTAGCCGCTTCGTTTCTGCAAAAAACAATGCTAATAAAAAAGGAAAAGGAAAAAGAAGTGAACCGCGCCGCGCTTCCTAAGAATAGTGCTCTTGTTTGTTCTCAGCAAAACAGACGGTGATAATGAGCTGTGGTTCCTTGAATCCTTGAATTTTTGGGTAAAAAGTTTGCAAAGCCAGTGGACAATTCAACACAACAAAGTGCAAAGCACAGAGAAAGCAGAAGTTTGCAGAGTATGCACACTTTTGAACAAAAACATTTGTTTCTGCTTTGTTTTCTCACGTCCACTTCATCATAAGAGAAAAAAAATCGATGAAGGTCTGGTACCTGGCAAACTTACAGTGATCAAGTTATTCTTGCAACTTCACACCGTGTGCTAGAGTCTTCTTACCTCTTGCATTGTCAGTCTCACAAAAAAAATCCATCCTTCTTTCTTTCTTTTGACATATTTTGAGTCTGTCAACAAAGTTTTCCAGGATATTTGGCCAAAACCTCTGCAGCACTGCAGAGATTCATCACAGTACTGTTTTCTTTTCTTTCTTCTTCTTGCAGAAATTTGCTCTTGTCATGGTTATATATCATGTGTTGCCTCCCAATATTTTGCCATCCTTTTAAAAAAAATCACTGACTAACATAATATATCGGGATTTAAAGCACTTACAATCAGTGAATCGTGGTGAATTTCTATCGTCGTGTTAATGGTGGGTGAAGAAAATCCTGGTCTAGCTCGCCATCATACAATGCTTGTGCTTGTAAAACGGTCCCTTGCAGAGCTCACCGAGAACCAGGGTTGAATAATGAATCCAAATCCAAATTGATCAAAAATCTGATAATAATATTTCTTAAAATGACTAAATGTGTGTGAAATATTGTCCCGACCTGTACAGTACATCATCCTATTCTACAGACTCAAGAAAACATCGTTGTTTGGCTGAACACAGTGACGCTAACTTTGATAATAAGCATGCAATCATGAGCTCGTGTCTCGCCCAGAGACGAGGCACATTAAAAAAATAAAAGAAGAAAGAAAAAAAAAACCCACAACAAGCTGCTGTCATGTCGGACGCCGACGATCGGCTGCGTTTTTGTTCCCAGCTGCAGTTAAAAGGCCGTGCACTCAAATGTCAACTGCTCTTCCTGGTGAGGCATGCGGTGATAATCATCCCCTCAAGAACTGACCGCTGATGCTCATTGGGAGATTATTAATGACTCACAGTGACACAAACTGCACAGTAAAGCCGGGGGCTGTTAAGTGTGGCGGCCAATTTGTTTGTCATTGTCTGGGCTGTCTTCTGTGTGTGTGTGTGTGTGTATTTTCTCGCCCAGAGAAGCTCGACATCACGTCCGAGCGCGACGTGAGCAATGTTCCCTCCTAATTACAGCATTCTCCCACGTTAACTGACAGACGTGCACGCGGCGTTGCATCACGCTGTGCTCTGCGGTTCCTCCTGCCAGTGATTCTCGGATGAATTTTTCCATTATTGATCGAGGATTAGAACGTTTTTGACTTCCCACGATCCTTTGCGGGCCCGTGAGCGGTAACGGACCACAGACGTGGAATTGCAGCGTCTTGCACGATGTTGTTTTGCTTGGTTTTTTATTCCTCGTCCGTTTTCCAGGCGTTTTGTCGCTCTGTCTTTTTTAAAAATTCGGCAATTGTGGTCAAAAGGTAAGAGGTTTGCTTGGTAAGTCACTCTTGGAGATTTAGAGATTTAGAAGGCGTTGTCATGGATACAGTTTTTGTGCAAGAGACGGTTGGAGCGATCCTTCGTTTAGTGGAGTTGATCTTTACTGAGACGAGGCAGGACGTGCTCCCTCTGAGCATTCTGGGAATTCATAAATGGCATCAATTATAATCGTTATTGTACAATCAGAAATGACAAAATTACCATGACAAACCACCTGGAAAACCGCCATCAAAGGCCATTATGTAAATAATAAATAAGGCGTAACGGAACAAATTAACAATATTTAAAGAATTTAAGAACTTTTTCAATTAGTTTTGTTCCTTGGCAAGTTCAAAAATGTTCAGTTAAATCATCCATTTTCATGACTTCACTGATGAAAAATAATGTTACCCGTGGAAACCTGATTTTATGCTAAATGTTTCCAGGAATAATGAACGCAACAGATTCTAAATTGTGATTTATGTTTTCCAAAATCAGACCAAAGATTGTATTTATTCAATGACAGCGAGGTTGTTAAGATATAACTAGTAAATGCAGGTCTTTCTAAATCTATATTTTCATCACTTAAAGCAACATTTATATGATCCCATCTCTGATGTGAGCGCTGGGTATCAAACTAGGTTGGGAAGTGAACTTCATCTTTGTCATTCGTTCCTTAAGGAGAAGAACATGGGACTGAACTCGTGTGAGTGAGTGTCTTGTGTTTTCAGAGCCTGGTGCTTCTTTAATGAATGAATGAAGCCGGGTTCTAGGCATAATGCTAATGGCGAGGGAGCGCAGCGACCAAGTGGGGGAGTTGGTGCGGAGCTTTTGAAAATTTAAGGTGAAAATGGCCATCCCGATTCCGTCCAAAAACAACGTTTTTCACATTTCACCTGGCATTTTTAAATAAATACAGTCAAAATACCGTTACGCACATTTTCAATCAGCGTAACGGTCCCCAATCTTCCGTGCCAGCCGCAAATCATAGCGTAACATGCGCTAGTATGTTGATCTAAAGTGCATGGAACAAATATGAGCGTAGGAAGTTGTAAAGGAAAGGAAACAAGCAAAGAATTGTACCATAGTGTATAGTGCAATTTTTGTTAGGTTTAGAAAAATTGGTTTCAAAAACTGTAATTTTCATCAATGCCCCGCCCGAGATGTTAGTGTCCTTGAAAGTCAGCCGCTGCGTGGTGTTCTGACTCTGGAGTAACTCCATCAGTCCAGGTTTTAATACATCACAGTGTTCGCTAACAGTCAGCCAACGTGTGTCTGCACATGGTCAGCGTTTTTCTCTCCCTCCCTCTTTTGACTTCTGAGGAAAGGGGGATACTAAGCAAATTCCAGATCACATTTCTGGTAATAAACCATATCATGGCTAACACCTTGGCATTCCTTGGCGATTCTTCAGCAAACAAGTGTCGGTGAGAAGAGGGATTACCGAGCGCAGCAACAGGAACAGGGCCATGAATCACAATGGAGCTGAAAGAAAGGATGGTCGCTGGAAGATTTTTCTTTTTTTTCCTTTCAGCTCTCGTCGTCCTCTCAGCTTTCACTGCGCCATGAAAGGCTTTTGCAGATCACACGCACGCGATCAATGCGGCCACCCTCCCTGGCTTGACTTTTACCGATATGCAGAGTAAAGAAAACCTTCGGCCAGCTTTTCAAACCCAGCTCATTCTTTTCATTCTTTCATTCTCTTATCACCCATTCTCCTACTCTCACCCTCTTTATTGCCGTCATTCTTCAGCTCCAGACCCCCTTTTCTCAGCCAGCCTGGCTCGCTGCCACTCTGGGGAGGCTCCCAAGTGGGGGCCCGCTTTTTGTGGAATTAAAAAGGGTGCCAGTGCTCCCTTCCTTCCTCTCCCTCCCTCCCTCTCTCCCTCTCTCTCTCTCTCTCTCGGTCCGTTCTTGTCGGGCCTCATTGTTTGGAGAGACGGGGAGCTGAGGGGATAAAAGAGAGGGGGCGAACAATTGAAAAGGGTGAAAGTGTTTAGACGAACGTTCCTGTTCTGTCTCCCGCTCTGTCTTCCACCGTGTCCTGAACTCACCCGCTCCTCATCAGACCTGCGTCGGTGCGCGGCGTCCGTCGTCTTGTGCCGTCACTGTTTCCGTCTGGCGACAAAATCCAGCGGCTGTGTGGGAGTGCAGTGGCAGGTTCAGCTGTGATGTGACTCTGTGACATTTTTTTTTGTTTTACCCATGTGGGCAATTAACAGCCACCAGTAACACTGACATTCACTGGTGTCATTAAGGCGGATTTGGTCCGACTTTTTCCTTCCGCAGAGTGAATTTAAGCTGACAGTCTGCCTCCGATTCGGGCACAGTTTTTCCTCATGTTTGCAGAAGTGAAACTTGTTTAATGAGCTGGACTCGCAGTGAAATCGCATCTAATGCAAGGTGAAAAAGGAGCAAATGAGTGGGACGAGGTGCAACCTCATTAGCACCGGCTATTTACATGATGCAATCTCTCGATCATTTTGCCGAAACAGAGATGTACAAATCTACCCGTGGACTTTTTCCAGACATTTGTGTTGTAGCAACTAGTAGAAACATCTCCCTTTTTAGTACAAAATACTAGAATCTACCCCAGAAACAGAATCATCACCCAGTGGTTATTTGCCTCCTGCACTGCCGACCAGTACAGTTTGAATCAACAGTTTGAATTTCTCTGAATTTAAGTGGATATCTGGAAGCGCTGTCTTGAAGTGTCCTTAAGATAATGCTATCATAACGACCTTAAACTTAGACTCGAGTTATTCTGAATTGATTAGCGTTTGGTGGTGAAGACTCAAACTGAGAGATTCCGCCAAAGATTTCTTGAGATTTCTGGGACGCCAGCTCGTCAAACACTGTCCTAATTAAAAAGAACATGAACGTAAACAGTGGTCACAGCCAGAGCAGAGCGGTAAACATGGTACTGGCTGTAAATGTGACTGAGACAGTGGGAGCTGTGCAAAAACATGACTGTAACTAGGAGCAACAGAAAAAAAACAAATCAAATCCTTGGTTTTCAGCTCTCTCACTCCCCATTGCACTAGAGTCTGTTGGCAAATACGTAGATTTTACTTGCAATTTAAATTGACTGCACCTTCCAAGGTAGAACAATATTAGACCAGTAACTCCTGCGCCCTTTGGTGCAAACGAAACACAACAAACTGTTCTTAAAGGCCGTCTAAAATGAACTTCAAGTGTCGAAGCGCGTTCTTAACGTATCATACTCTCAAACTGGTGCAGGTTTTATTAAGTCTGTTTCTTTTAATGTCTTTGTAAAGTAAAAACAGGAACCTGGCGCCTCACTCAAGCACTCACACATGTTGTTTGGACAGAAAAGAGAGCACATCGGTTAATCTCTGCTCCTCTTCCATAAATAACCATCCTGCTCCGTGGAGCCTGTTGACTGTGAGGCTTTTTTGCTTTTGCAACAAGTTGCAGAGGTCAGCAGCTCATCAGCCTGCGGAGGAGAGAGAAAAGACTGTGTCTGAATGAATTAAACGCTGGGAAAACCAAACGAGGCTTTCGGATTTGTGCTGCAGCGAACAATCTGCCTCTTCTCGCACCTTTTTGAAAGCGACTGTGCAGTGTGACAGTGCTGCCTGTCATTCGCATGACTCGAGCGAAACACGTGTCCTCACCGTGTTCACAGGCAGTGAGTGTTCTCGCAGAGCGGCGGCACATTTCCATGCGAGTCACGTGCACGCGGGAGGAGAATACCGCTGTCATTTAGAGTTACAGCCCATTTACTACTGTCTCTGTCCGGTCACTCGGCAACACGCGTCCAATAGAACGGCATCACGTATTTTATGTTTCAACCTTGGCTTAATGTGAACAAAACAAAACAAAACAGTGGCTTCTAAAATAAAATTGCAAGTGACGACTAAACTTGACATGTGGGATTATTTCCTGGTGGAGACGTCCATGTGTCCCTGTGGTGATTGACAGGAAGCACAGTGTTGTTGTAATCTAATTGTATACAAATGCAGCTGTGGCATTCATTTGTACGGCGGACGTAACTGCGTGTGTGGACATCGACAGAGACACGGAATAGAAAACATGTCCTTCGTTTTCAAAAGTTCAAAAATAGAAATTGAATTACAACGGCCCGACTTCCTGTTGGGTCAAGTTTGTGTCCGTAGACGCGTTCGGGGTCGGTCTCTCGTGTCACGTATGTGTAGAGTCGATCGGTTAATGTATGCCGTATAAGTTACAGGGCACTTCCTGCTTTGTGGCGAACGGTCGAAATTCGCCAAAATGCCGATGGTTGCCGTGGCCACGCCCCTTTAGAAGCCACAAAACCTATCGACAACTTTTCGCCTTTGGTGTGTCTACTACAATTTTTTTTTTTAATGTTGATGCGACTAACGCGCTTGGACGAGTTTGATCAAAATGGCGGACTTCCTGTTGAGTTGAGGCCATGGTTACTGTTGACTTTTTTGTTCGTCTTGGTCTATAACTTGGTCCACCCCTCGGATCTCGGGGTTCTGGCCCACCTCGACCATCTACTGATACCAAGCCGCTTTTCCACCATCTTACAACCCCGAAAATGCGTAAACGGCACATTTCTGCTGCCACGTTTAGCACGTACACATGAGCAAGCGTTTAAAAACATATTGTGTATCATCAGATTCTTGCCAAAGCACGGCCCGAGCTTCAACTGTGTAACAAGTACTCTGCTCTCATTAAGAAGAAATAAACAGCCCACAACATGACACAGTTCAAATGCTGTTGTTGCTTTTATTATTTTATATTTTAACAGGCTGTGCTTAATGAAGCGTTTATATGGTATTTAGGAGCTTTGGAGAGCATAAGATGTTGCGTTTCCCACCCCGCCCATATTGGATCCTGTGATTTTGACCAACAGTTGTCTATTCTGGTCATTTTCTTTGGTATTTTGGTTTTCCAATGTGTCTGATTCTTAAATGTGAATGGGAAGAAATCATTAAAACTGCACCATTCAGCATGATGATCATTCCCAGGTTTGGTAAACACCGATTTGACATTTTTCAGCATTTCATGGACCAAACGAGTGCTCGATTAATCAGGAAAAGGATTGTGAAAATCATCGTTAGTCGCAGGCCGACTTGATTCCCCTGTCACGTTATTTTGGGTCAACTCAGACTCAGACAGTGTTCCACGTCTGCTGAATCCCTCTGTCCTGATTTTACTCCAATTAAATTTTCAATTAACTCGCGTCCAAACGCACAAACACAGACGTACTGCCAGGTCGACCCCATCCTTCCTTCCTTCCTTCCTTCCTTCCTCCTCCTCTTCTTTCCCTCTTCCTTTTAGCTGTCGCTAAACCTGATTAATTGCTTCTGAATCCCTCACTAATTACGCAGTTGATTGAGAAGAGACAGCTGCAGCACTTGTTGTCTTCAACCACAATCCCCCCTGTAAAAACAAAACAAAAACAAAACCCCAACCTTTTCCTATCTCTAATCTGAAGCTGTGGTTCGCCTCTCTATTTGTACAAAGCCTTTTTCTCCCATGAATCTAAAGCAGAGTTTTCTTTTTCTTTTTTTTTTATTTCATAAAAAGGTTGATGTTCTTTTGACATGAAACTATTCAGTATTCCAGACGAATCCAGACAATCAGGCCTTTTGGCAGGCGGCAATGGACATTTTCCTTTTTGCGCGATGGAATTAAAGAGTTCCATTTGAAAAGCAGGATTCTCTATTTGCTTCTTCAATGGTGTATCATTGTCAAATGACGTGAGATATTGCCTGCTGCCTTTTTTCCTGCAGAGCCCTGGGGGAATCTCTCTTCTCACAGCTCATTTCATTATTTTCTCCCTCCCTGCTTACACTTACACATACCTGTCAGTCAGCCAACAGGATGTGTGGCTGTTTCCCTTTGGTTTGTTTTGCAGGAGAGGATCCAAGACCCCAAATTAGACCCAATGAAAGTGCAAAAACAGATTAGTTAGGCGACCGCTTGTTAATTGCTCCCGCGAACATCTGTCGTCCCTGAAACCACTGCACGTCTTTGTGGTCGTCATGTTGATCCGATTGGAACCAGACTTGGTTTTGTTTTTTATGGATAGTGTACAGATTAGTTTTACTGGCAGTTGCTTCTTCTTGACAAGAGACGGACTATTTCTAGTTGTTTTTAAAGATGCAACGTGTCACATTGTCGGAGGGTTTACAGGCAGGAATTATGTATACCGAAAAGTGTATAATCGCTTTGAAATAAAAACGCGTTGGGTGTAGAGAATATAATAAACCCCAAAGATGGTGAATTCTGCCACATATCCCACCTCCTTTTATACCAGCTGACCCAGGAACTGTATCTCCCAATGTTCAACAAGCGTGGAAGACGGGAATATGAAATCTGTCTCTTCAAGTGCTGGCGTGCGAGGAACCAAAAGCCAGAGTTGAAAGCGTCACGCGTGTGGATTGAGTAGTAGAAGAGGTCTTGTCGCATATGTTGTTTTTATATCCCAAGTTATGACCCCTTCACTTAGATAAGAGCTCGGGTTTGATGTCGTGAGGCAGCTGCTTGGAGAAGTTGGCTGCTGGGTGTCGAGACGTTGATCGCACAGCACTTACATGCTCAGTTTTCCACATGAAATCCGTAATATGACCAAATGGTGGTGGCTGTTGCTTTTCTGCTTTTTGCCTCGTGTCATGTGATATGTCACCCGCTGCTCCCCGAACTCTTTAGCTCCTTATTCCCTCAGATTACTGCAAACATTCATGTGTGCGGTGTTGTTCCGAAAAACTCTTGAGACCACATTTCTGTTCCCTCCACTTTAAGGCCCCATTCTGTGTGTGTGTGTGTGTTTGCAAGTTCCCTCTTTTAGCTGCAGTGACAAAACCCCCGCAGACGTTTTTGACAGGTGAAGATGTGTCATTGTGATAGACACGCAGACATTTGTACTTCTATCTCTTCGCCAGCTTCTTACCCTGACAACCGCGACTCCAGCAGCAGCGGAAATCTACCCACGGTTGTCGCACTTTGTGTGCCGCCCTTGTACCGATATCACACACTTAAGTATTTTTGACCTTTTAATCTGTGAAGCTGTTATTTCTCCAATTGAGTGACAAATATTCTTCTCCCATGAGGAAGAAATAAGCAGCCTACAACACGACGCTGTCATTTTAAAGCAGAGTGAAGGATTTATGGAGTGTGTCGGATTTCACATTTGTATCCTTCCGATATCCGCTCCAGTGATTTTGAGCATCAGTTTCGGACCGATATCGATATCGAGTGTCGCGTCGACTCATTCCGACCTCAGATGCGTCAGAATTGGACGCGATCGGTGCTGGATTGGCCCTGTCAGAGTTGACCGCGCACTTTAAAATCCACCAAGGTTGACTTTACCACAAAACTGAATATATCTCATCCTTTTAACGGTCCAGACCTGATGTATACTGAAATCTAGGGCTGCAATTTATTTTCATTGGTCCATAAAATATCAGAAAATGTTGATCAGGTTTTTCCCCCAAACCTTGAAATGATGATGTTCTTTGTTTTTGTCCACAAATCAAAATGATTCAGTTTCCATGATTTCTTTGTTATATGGAGCAAAGAAACCAGAAAAATCTTCATATTTAAATTGACGAGCGTTGCAGTCCAATAGCTATGTACAATCTGGACGTTTTTGCTGTGACATATCTCCTGATTGATGTGTTGTGTATATATACACACATAGGGGGCGTGACCTTGGTCGTGTGACATCAGCTCCATTCATTACTGTATCTTTGTAGCATGACACTCACACGGCTGCCGTTAAAGAGCCCGTCTTCTCTTTTCTTTTCTTCGCTGAAATGAAACGTTACCAATGGATCAAAGTCGAGCGCCACTGGGATTAAGTGGCTCGTGTCAAAACCCAAGAAATCATTACCGACCACGTTCTCAGTGGCTCAAAACGTTCATGTACAGATGACAACCGCCGTGCCACTCAGCCCTGTGAACTGCAGCTGCCCTTTCACTCCACCCTCAGGAGGACGTGTTTTGAAAAGATTCGATTTTCTCGGCTTTTCCGCTCGTAAATGACGGAAAAGCGGTCGTGCACCTGCGGCTGCTTCAAACCGTGCTTAGTGAAGCGTTCATGTGGAATCTAGGAGACTATAACATACAATATATATGTCCTAAATTTCAACTTTTGCTATCCGAGCTGTTTTAAATAGGGCTAATTCATTGAAAATTGGTTTCACTTACGATTATGGCCACAAAAACAAAATAATCGAAGCAAATCAATTATTACAAAACGGGGGCTTTTATTCTGAAAATAACACTTTTAATGGTGTCTGACCTTCTGTGTTGCCAACTTAGCGACTTTTCCCGCTCATATTTAGCGAGTATTCAGACGTCAAGCGCAATGCAAAGAAACGGAGCTGTTGCTAGGTTTTGTCATTTTTTCTTGTTTCTTAACATTAACAGGGCGTCGGCCAACAACAACACTCCTTCTAATTGGTTGGCTGTGAATCCGTTGACCGAACGTCACAATCGTTTGAAAGAATCGTGATTCCATCAATTTTGAACCCAAATAATCGTGATCAGTATTTCGAGCAGCCCTAGTTTCAAATTTGATTGAAAAACAATTCATTGTTCAACGTGAGCTGAAGGTGAGTTTCTGTGAGCGAGCCTCCTCCCTCTCTTGGTGTTTGTGCTTACGGAAAAAAAAAAATCCATTACCTAAAGAGTTTTGATTTGGAAATAGAAAATGACTTATTCTCCTGGGTCTCTGACCTCTCCGCCTCCACATCCTGGAGTCTATTTCCAGGCGTTGGGTGTTTGGAAATGGAAGGATGATTTCTTAATCCTCAGGGGTGCGTTCGGGGGGTGGAGGGGGAGAAAAGATAAGCTTGGACTGTTTCTCGCTTTCCCAGCATGCACTTGTCCTGACGGGTGGCAGACCGCCTGCCCAGTTAGCGGCTGGACAGAGAGAATAGGGTGCTAATGAGATGTGCGCGGCTCTTTCATGTGTGTCCGATCGTCTTTCCAGTGAGCCGCTTACCTTGACACGCTGGGTGTCTCTGCAGTGAGCGCTCACATTTCTGACTGGTTAATGTACAAAGTGACGGTGTCTGAAGTGACAAGTTGAATAGGTTTGGAATTGAATTCGGCCCTTTTTTTTCTCCCCAGTATGAAAGGCATCGTGCAGGCGAGCTTGATAATGAGCTCGTTGGGAACATCATTTGTTCCGACCAAAGACACGGAGGCAATAAAGAGGGCAAGTCAGGGGAGGACGTGACAGTCTCAGAGCTACGAGCTCAAGGATTGAGAGGGATTTCACATTTCTTCAAATGTCGCCGTCCTGCTTCTCTTTTAAAGACTTGGAATATGATGATCTGTAGAGAATCCTATCGGACTGAGGCCACAACAGGGCATGACCACTCCCCTTTCCTGCTGAGCTCCATTCATCAGATGAGCTCGGGCAGATGCGTCCATATCATGACGTGACAGATGAAGTTCTCTGCTGATATTGTCACATGTTTATTTTAATCAACCTGTAAAATGTCTAGAGGTGAAACAATTAAGCGACAACTATTTTGATAATCGATTCATCGGTTTGAAGCTTTTTTCATGATTAAAAGAAGATTTCCGATTGTTTGAGCGTCTTAAATGTGAATGTTTTTTTCATTTCTTTGCTGGATAACAAAGAAATCATTCAAAATTAGCCATTTTGGTTTGTGAACATCGTCATTTCCAGGTTCGACGAACACCGATCAACGTTTTTGAAGGTTTTCTGACATTTTATGGACCAAACGATTAATCGAGAAAATAATCCACAGATTTCTGCACTTTTTTCAAAGACGTCTCCCACCTCTCTCTCTGATCTGTGAATAGTCCACGCTCCCTGTACTTAAATTCACAGAGTCCATGAATGGAGCCCTGAGGACGTGCAGCCATGTTGTTCTCTTTCAGATCCATTGATTTACATTACGCTGAAAGGTTATTATGGAATTATCGATCCATTGCGAAACAACGCTCCGCTACTTTAACTTTTAATTGATTTCCTATCCACCAGCATGAGACTCCATTCATCTTATAACACAATACATGTAAACGAGGAGTTTGGCCCACATTTTACACATTGTTTGATTTCGATGCTTGGGGGAAATAAAGATAAAAGTAACTAAGGTGTTTCAGGTTCAGTGTTCAGCACACTGAAACCAGCTTGTTATCACTCCATTACAATGCAGTTTCTCTGAAATGATTGTGGCTATTAAATACGCGCTTGTTTGAAGTCGACACCCGATTGGCACAAAGGGGTAAAGGCCAATTAGTGCAGTGCAGTGTGGTGTGTGGAGGCCTGGGTGTAGCCAGGTGATGCAGAGAGAGAACCATTTGCTCGCTGTATCCTGGAGCAATTTAGGGCTCGGGTTTCACTGTGTGTTAGACTTGACAGATCTGGCCGAGCTGTCATCCTGTTGCTTCTATTCCTGGTTTTCTTTTCTCTCTTTGTTTCCCCCTTGGTTTCACTCCGTTGTAGCTTGAATTCGCCAGTTAATTGTCTTTGTCCCCGTATGCAAGCGCTAGTGTGTCTGACTTCACTTTTTTTTTTTCACTTTTTTGCTTGACCTGTTATGTCACGGACCAAAGAAACTTTAGCTGGCGGCAAGTTGTTCACTTTTAAGCTGTTCACTTTTTTTGCTGCTTATTCTATTATTTACGTCGTCAAAGAGTGTCCAGTTTATCATTTACATGTAATAGTAATTTGACTCTTTGACAAACCAAATAACAGATAATCCAGGTCTGTTAGGGTACATTCACACCAGTTCCCTAGCAACCGAACTCTAAAACGGAGGTCTCGGTTCGCTTCGAGTAAACCAAACGCGGCAAGTGGACTACAACAGCAGGGCATTGTGGGTACGACACAACCAAAACATACACGTGTGTAGAACGATAGCCGGGAGAAATCTCTGAGCCCATTGTTGTATCGTGTATGTGTCGTATGTTCATATAAAACGATGCTCCAGCTCCATGATGTGGAGGAAACAGCGCCGCCTCAGGCGAAGAGGGGGAATGCGTTATTCAAAAGGTTTGGTTCACAGTCTGACTTTGAGAAATTCGATGTTGCACACTTTCAGTCGGACTACCAGTCCAGTTTTTGTCGGACTAACACAATAAATAGATTTTTTTCCTAACGTCATGTAAACATACTGACAGAGATGCAAAGGTGAGTGCCCTGTGACAACTCTCAGACTCCCACTGGTCTTTTTTTTTTCTCCCCCCTCCTGAAATGACAGTTGGAGAAGGACGGGATGATTGTGAACGTGTCAAAGGCTCCTCGCCTCTCCTGCGTGCACTCCGTCCTCTCCTTCACGTTTCAGCTCATGTTTTATTCCCACACTGTGACCACTGGTGCGTTTAGAGCGGCTGATGGACGGCGGTCACGTGTGTGGACGCCTTTTTTTTTTCCCCACTTCCTCCCTCCACGCGTCCAAGTGCACTTGATCCCGGAGCTGCTTCTTCAGCACAGATTCCCTGCCTCGCACACATGTGGTAACTACACTCAGTCACTCTCAGTGGAACTACTCAGTGGCAGCCCCAGTTGACAGCTATCCAGTCTCAGTCTCTTCTTGCAGAAAACAGATAAAAGCTGTTTTTTAAAGTCTTTTCCCATGTCATCTCTCTCAGCTCCTGTCTTTTCCTCTCTCTCTGCAGGCAGTGATGTGTGGGCATTTTGCAGAATGTCTGTGTGTCTGTGTCAGAGTCTGCATGAATGTGTGTGTGTCTCTGGATGCGTATTTGCATGCATGCCAGGATTCGTCACTTCAGAGACGTGTGAATGATGGAGTGAGTCGTGGCTGACTACTGACTTAACACCTGCTGTTCTGATCTGCGACGGAAAACCACTGAAAAACACACACACATGTACATGCTAGAAATGGATATGGTTAATATTGATGCTTTATAGTAGTAGTACTTCAAACCAGAGGTCTCAAACTGGCCCACCACTTAATATCAAGTTCATTTTGCATCACTCACTCACTCATCTTCAGCTGCTTTATCCTCCACATGAGGGTTCACTCTAATTTTGTGTAAAAAAAAACCACCTTTTTAATTGTGAACTATATATCGATCCATAGCAAAACAGACACTTTTATTTTGAAATTCTGTGAAAACCACCACTCATAACAGTTGCTTTTTCCCCTTTGGGTCACACTAGATGCAGATACAGTTTGCTGCACTTCTAGTCTGTATATTTTGAACTTGAAGTGGAGTTTCAATGCTCAAACTTCCATCTGTTTTTCATAAAGCTGCAATGTTCCGCCCCCTCCAGGCAGCACCACACAGGTCAGTGGGAATTAAAAACGTGGCGACACTCAAAATGGCATCTGCACTCAAAATTAATTAGCCCGGTGCCAAATTTGGAACAAGGCGGGACAAAGAGGAAGAATTAAGGAAGAATGGAACAGACAGCAGCTGGTAATTAATCCAATAAATGATTGTGTTATTAAAAAGCTCGCAGCAGCAGTGAGATTAAAGCTACGAGTCAGTTTTGATTAATGAGAACTGTGATTAATCAAGTCTGTCCCCCGAAATGCACACAGGGATGGATGTCGACACGTGGACACACACATGCAGACACACACATATCACATATCTATGACCGTTTCCTGCGGCGCGTGAAAACGGGTCGTCGCCACGTCGCTCCTGCTGAAGGGAGGTAATCTGTTCACCACCTGTGATTGGAAATGTTTCCTGTGTCGCTCAACGTCAGCGTATTTTACATTTAGATCTATGTTTTACTTGCCGCTGTACTCCTCACTGGGCCGCTATTGCTTTTTTCCCTTTAGGGAGAAATTGCGTTTGCGTCGGATGAGATGTTGTGTTGATGGTGATGATGATGATGATAGCAGTAGGCTATTGTTTTTGTGTGTACTCTGCCGTGTGATAGAAAAGCTCTGAATAAAGTATAATGAAAAAGAATGTTTTATATTTGTCCTTAAAGCTGACTCACAACTTTGACAACTTACTGTTCATGTATTTGATTTAAAAACAACCTTTTAAATATCACCGCGTAAGCTCATTTGCAGATGTTGTATGTTACCGCGTGACACGAGCCAACGCTGCATGTACATGAACCAAAATAACGTCAACTATTTACACATCTGCAGACGTGCGCATCAGTGTCACAACATCACAACATCACCGGGATATGACGTCAGTTATCGGCAACAAATCCTCTGCTGTTTGGTCTCGATTACGTTGTTTACAGTTCATGTCTTCTCAGCTCTGCTAAATGTGTGTGTGTAATATTCAATACCCTGGTGCAGGGGCCTCAAACTCAAGGGCCCAGTGAACTTCTAGTCTGGTCAGGACGGGGCCGGGGGAAGTTTGGGTAATATTTACTTTCTAGTAAATAGAAATTAAAATGACATCTTGATTGTGATCCTATTGCACACCCTTTCAAAGTAAAAGCGTGTGTTTTGATACATAGTTCACAAAAAAATGCAAAATAATTCAAATGAATGACAAAAACAGTATTTAACATATTCATAGAATCAAAATAATGTGATTAAAACACCAGGCAAGCATAAATATATAATTAAATGTTAACTTTAATAATGATGTGGCGAATATAACGTCATGTATTATTATTATTATGATAAAAACATTGTTCAGTTCAGTTGGTCGGTTTCACACATGACGCCAACGCCTTCCTTCCACTGAGTCATTTGCCTTAAATGCTTATTTCCCACAAACAATGATGTCCTGACATTGTTTCCTGTGTTCTCTATCTAGAGACACACGGGTGGTGAGAGGAAAACAGAGTAACGCAGTCCACTGTCGAACGTGTGGTTTTCCTGAGTTGCCTAATGTCAGATCAATGCAGGTTATACCAGAAGCTGCGTTTACACATTCCATTCCCTTATATGGGCAACAGAGCACAGCACGACTCACTGTCAGGCCTCGGGCTTGTTTAGTGTAATCACTTCTCTCCTCTCCATGTGTCATAAACCTCTGTTCTTACCTCTCCGTGTGACTTTGTCATTTAATTTCCTCCCCGTTTTTTTTCATTTCATATGCAGTTCATCATCTGAGTCTTTCTGTACATGTCACTCTCTTCTCTTTTCTTCTTCTTCTTCTTCTGCTCTTGCTTTGGCATTCATCTCCTCTCCCCTCGTTCTCTTTGTTATTCTTCCCCTTTCCTCTCACCTTTCCTCCTAATCATCGCCTCCTCTCCTTTATTTGCCATTCATCACTTCGGCTCCCCACTTTCTGGTGTTCTCCTCTGCTGTTTAACAGTCACTCTCCCTCCTCTCATAAGCCATTCATATCCTCTCCGTCCCTGACTCCACTTCCTCCTCCTCCTTTACATCAATCAATTCATCATATTAGTTTTCCTCACCTCCCTCGCAACTCGCCTCTTGTTTCGTCTTCGTCTTTAACGTCCCTTCTTGTCCTTTCAGCAACTTAAACGTCAACATAAAAGTTATCTTGGATGATTTGAACTCCTTCTGCTGTGAAATGTTGCCGTTTGTGACCATTTCAGATCACACGCTTGACCGTCGTATGAAATATATCTCAATACTAACTTTTTCTATCTAATACTGACATCACTGCCTTGATCGTCTTCCCGTGTGGTCACTGTAACACATTTTTACAAATTTACACTCACACACATGATGTTTATCGTCTTTTTGATTACGTGACATTTTCCATGTCCAGTATTGGACTGATGACGAATATCATATCGGCTCATCCTTCATTTCTAGTGACAATTCCAGCAATCTTCTGGATCCTTTGGACCACATTGGATCCCTCCAGCTGAAAGACAACTCGCTCTACCACTGATCCATCGTCGCCTGACTTCAGAATAAAAGCAAACACGTACTGTGTCAGCTCTGTCAGACAGTTGCTCAGCTGACGCAGCAACCTCACCCTGTTGTCCCATTCTTACATCAGACTCTCCCTGATAAATATCCGACATGTTTATACTTGCAGTTTAAAGCTCTAAATGACCAAAAAATGTGACTGAACATCTCACACTTAACGTGCCCACAGTTTTTTGCCAGCGGAGAATGGGGGCCATAAATCGACTGAATTATCCTCCAAGAGGAAACTCCAGATCCATTAGAAGAGAACAAAAAAAACATTTGTCTGTGCTCTGTTTGACTCCGAAGATATTTAGGTCAGAATTTACAGATTCAGATTCTCTCCATTTACGTCCAGAAAAAGCATATCTGGTGTCAAACACCTGCGTGAGGTGAGCTTCAGTAAAGAAACTGGTTCACAGTGTTTTTCCTCTAGTTCCTGTAGCAAAGTGAACACAGTCGAGCTAAAACACTCTGTTTTCTGATACGTTCACGTAAAGCTGTTCTTCGTTTGAGATGTTTTTTCTGTGGCCTCGTTCTTGTTGGTTTCTTCAGGAGCTGAAATGCTGCTCTGTTGCCTTCAGGATCCTCTTTTCTCCCTTTTTATGTCTTCCCGTGTGATCACATTGGGATGCATTTCTCTGCAAATGGAAGATTAGCGAGCCTGCACCGTCCAGCTCCGTTTTTGGGACTTTTCCGTCACAATGTTAGAGGTGAATCTTCGTCTCCAATCAGTCCATAAAATATTATCTATGTGCTGTACCTTTTTGCAAACTGCAGTAAGGAGTTCGGTTTCTATTTTTCTGCTCTCAGAATCTTTTGAAAGAGTGTGCTGTGAAAACGTCCTCCTGGTCTGTGAACGGAGGTGTTGGTGTCACTCTTATTAATAGCTTTTTGTCTCGCAGTGGCTCCAAATGTCATCCTGTGCTATTGTAGGCTTTTATTTGATATGTGCTGCTCACTACACCAGCTCTTCGTTGTACATATTTAAAGCGCTGAACTGGTTCCGCTCAGTGTTTGTGCAGCAGCTCTGCTCATCTTTTCTCCTCTCTGCTTCAAAAGGTTTCGCTTTTCTCCCGTTTCTGCGTTTTCAAACACCAGCCAGTGTGAATGCAGTCTGAAGGTTTTAACTCTTGTCTCCAACTGTATTCATCTGTTGAGCTCGTCTTCAGGGTATCCGCCTTCATGTTTGAGGAGACTGCGTTGAGGTGATACTCGGTTAAAAAGCTGTCTGTGGAATCCTGGAGTTAAAAAACACAGCTTTTATATTCAAAAAGACATCATTGATTTAGAGCGTTGGGTCAGGGAGATGTTCCTCCCAGGCTAAATCCACACTTTTCAGTTTTGAAGGTGCATCAATTTTGCTATGGTTTCGCCTGCCGTCCGTGGACGACCCTTGACAACGCTGCTTTTTAAACATGAAACGTCTGCGGCTGCATCTTAGGGCACTTTCGCACCACGATAGTCGGGTTGGAATTCATTTGGTTTGGTTCACCTCGACACCTCGCACCTGGACAGTGTCACGCCGTTAAAACAGCTGACCAGGAAGGAAAAAAAACATCTTATCCATTATCCATTGGCCAGGACTGAACATCCATCCCCTTCAGCCTTCCTTGTTCACCACTGTTTTTATTTTGGTGTTTAGACCCAATTGTTTTTTTTCAAAAGCCCAGTATGAGCAGCAGGCGAGGCAGCGAGCTGTCCTCACTTCCTCCTTGGTTCGCTGGATCGACCATTTGCAACAAACCACACCAGAGTTCACGTGAGCGTTCACACCTGCCCAAACGAAGCGGACCATCCGAGGACACAAACTCTGGTGCATTTAAAGTGGACCAAACCGCTGCGGTGTGATGGCGCCCTCGATCTGATGCGGCAGTGACACATGAACCCGTATTTGGTTCCGCGACAACGTTGAACAGCGGTCAAACTAGTACATCAATCTTCCAAACTACGTCCTTGTGTATGCTTCTCTAAAACAGTTATTTATAGTCTCGCAATATGCCAGTTATCACAGAATCAGTGCGTCGTGATATCGTTGTCATCATAGGTTGTGTGTTGTATCATGGACTAGCCTTTAATTCTTAATTCTTCTTAACACCTGCTGGATATTATCTTTATATCTTTAATGTAACACGGAAAAATGACATATTCCTCTTTTTAGTTGTGATGTGAAAGCCTCGACAGGTCTCAGTGTTTTACATACTGTGAATATTTGCCTTGTTTTCCGGACTCTGTGTTTGGAAACACACACACACACACACACACACACACACACAGACTCTCACACACGCTCACACTCGCAGCTCTGCAGGGGTTTGGCTGCCATTGATTGGTTGTGTCGTTGATATTCATCCCCACAGCAGCAGCAGCCTCGGTGTAGTCGCTGAGGCTTATTGGCGGGGGGGGGGAGGGGGTGAGGGGAGGGTGAGGGTTGAGTTGGCTTGGCTGGCAGCCTGGCAGACCGGCTGCGAAACATGGCGAGAATAACCCGGGCCGAAAGAAGAAAAGGAGAAAATGAGAGCAATATAAATGGAGAGGGAATGCGTCTCCTGCTCTGCTCTAAGAAGTCTTAGCGGGAATGATTACCGGTGAAATAGAAATTGGCAATCTGCCCTTTTCGTGTCTCTCCGTGGTGCCGGTTTTCGTGCCAATCCTCCTGTCGCTTATCTCCCTCTTTTACTATCTCATTCTACTTTTCCTCTCCTCACTTCACTTCCCTTTTCATTTTACACTACTCTCCTCTGTCCTTGTGCTATTTTCAAATCTCCATCCTGTCTTTCCCCTCCCTCCCTCCCTCCCTCCCTTTCTTTCACTCTTTGTTTTGCTTGCGTACTTCTCTGTCTTCCTCCTCCCCGGATTATGTCCACACCGTAACACGCCGCATTCGCAAAGCAGTTTTTCTCCTCACAGTTTCGAACCTTTGTCCACATTAAACCCACATTGAACCCTCGCGTCGATCCGTAGCTATGAAATTCGTTGTCAACTGTTTTTAGTGCTGTGGAATCACGTGAGACCCCGTGGCACTTCTCTTCTTCATCTCAGTTGAATCCTTTACCGCGCAGTAGCTTGTTACCGTCTTGAACCCCGTTGCCCGAGCTAAAAGTCGACGTTGAAGGTCCTCCAGGTGTCCTAAAGGCAGAAGCAGTCAGGACGCTGAACATCAGCTGAGAGCAAAGTGGAAAAGATGCCAAATATGGACGGGAAAGACCTGGATGATGGCGTGTTTAGTGAAAACCTATCCGCTGTATTTTATATGAACAGGATGACATGTCAGATTACTCAACTGGTTAATGAAGACGTGGCCAATACAGGGGCATTATATCATACTTAGGATTGAGCGGTCATATTTCATCATTGCACATTTCCACCGATGATTAATAGCGGAGGAATAATGACTGTAATTTTCGCTGTCATTTACGATCGTATAGCTGAAGAAAATTGAAATCAACCTCGCAAAATGAAACGGCCTAATAGGATCATAGCCGCAGAGACTGTGTTGTCACCGGCTGTAGACATGGTCTGATGGTCTGTAAAGAACTCTGTTTACACCAAGTGCTTCAGCTCAGTTTGGTGCATTACACAATTAGCGGTGTTTGGACTGGGGAAAGTCGTGAAGCATACCAAAATAACTCGGTTTTTTTTCTGCTTGTCCATTCGCGATAGTACCTGGCCCCCTTGGTGCTTTCTTTCATGTACTTGCTCTGGTGAGGCGATGATTGGTCAGAGAGTGTCGTCCCTGGAAGAGTCATGAGCGCGACGCTCGACGCAAGAATCCAACCGAGCGATTAACTGATTCTAATGATTACATCGAAAACAGCCGCTTTACGCGTCACGAGTTTGTGTGTTTGAGTCGTGTGTAAAACAACGTCATGGCAGTTCCGCGCAGCCGTGCTGTGACAACCGCGCCCTCACGTCAGCTGCCCCGCGACCCTCATGGGGAGGACGAAGCAGCAGACAATGGAGGACATGGACAAACATGACCCACAGTGGAAATATGGATCACAAACATCACTGAATCAGTAGCAGCAGGACTTTTGCAGAAGTCTGCAGAGGACTTTTGGAGAAACCAGATCAGGGTTCACCGTTCCAAACCATACTGTGGTGAGCTGAACTACACTGGTACCACTCAAGCTTCAGTGAGCTGCATTCATGCCATCTTCTCCAGAACAAGCACAGACTGGATCCTTCAGGAGCGCCGTCATCGTCCGATCACACACACACACACACACACACACACACACGTCTTTTCCGAGGTTCACCAGTGCCACCAGGTCGAGAACTGCTGCCAATGTCGGCACATGATTTCCATCTTTTGTTGAACCTAACCTTTCTTAACTATAGAGAGTTGACATTCACGCTGTAGGAACACAGGAAGTGTTCGAAGACGCCGCCTGGCAACAACAAGCACTTGTGAGGATGATGTCATAGCTACTTCCAGGATCAAAACAAGTTTAGTGATTTATGTAGCTGTTCATTATTATTATTGTTGTTTTTTTGTTTTTTTTTGACATGTTCAGCTTCAGAGCTGTCATCACATGACTAAAGATAGTAAAGCTGTTATTTCCCAGTTTAAAGTATCAACAAAGGCCTCCCTTAGGCGCAAATTTAGTTTCTTGACAGTTTGGAAAATGCATCGGAAAGTGTTTGTATTTAATTGACGATGGCGTCTGTTTGTGCTCGACACACTGCAGGAAGTTGTGTTTATTTTTGCGGTTGCTGTTTGTGTGTGTGTGTGTAAGTTTGTGATACACAGACACACTTGATGTGGGGAATGTGATGTGTTCGATGAGCGAACATCAGGTGCAGATGCTTCCGTCTCACTGAAGTCTCACTGAAGTGGATTTGTGAGCATACCCCGATCAGAGTCTGGTGTTCCTGACCAACTGTTCACATTATATATTGCAAGTGATCAGATCTAGTTTGTGTGTATCCATATTGACACAGTGACAGACATCTGTGCCTGTTTTTGCCAGTCGGATCTTGGACGTGTTCCTTTCAGGAGTCCAGATAATGCCAATACATGGAGCTAGATACAATGTGGATATGCTTAAATATCTGATTTGCT
The DNA here is from genome assembly GCF_019176455.1 of Solea senegalensis. Classification (NCBI taxonomy): domain Eukaryota; kingdom Metazoa; phylum Chordata; class Actinopteri; order Pleuronectiformes; family Soleidae; genus Solea; species Solea senegalensis. Next base: position 15,238,846 of record NC_058039.1, on the reverse strand, counting down.
GCAGTCTAAACAAGGCCTTGGTTCCATGTTCGCTGAGAGCACACGCCTACTCACAACTCAACACAACCCAGAAAAGTTGCGTTCCCAAAAAGTAAAACTCCACTCATTTGTGCTGCACACCCACATAGGAAACAAAAGGAGCACAGTTATGCCCACTGAAATGTGTGCGTTACTATATTTGAAGCCGACACACAACCAAGAAAAACTGTCACCTAAACGCACATTTACACAGACGGTGACGTACACCGAGGAGAATGCTTTGCCATTCCGTTTCCTCGCCTCATTTTCCGCTTTCCTTCCCTCTCTCTCTCTGTCCATCTATCTCTCTCTCTCTTTCTCTCACTCAATTTGGTTCGATTTACCCTCCTGTCAGCCTCACTGATGCCCTCATTTCAGGCTGGCTATGTAAATATTATTGTTGCATCTGAGATGAGATGCTGCTCCCTGGCGAATCTGCCGCCACCGCCGCCGCCGTTGCTCACAGCGATCTGTCATATATGCCGACGTATAATCTATCACCCTGACAAGCTGCACACACCCACACCCACACACACACCTCAACCTCTCCCCTCCGCCGTCTCATCAAGGTGCCAGCCAGGTGGGAGCGGATGCGTCAGCAGGCAAACTGCTAATTCTGGAGTTTTAACCTCCTCACAAGTAGATTTCTTGTTCCCTGCTCACGATGTGTCAATAGATTGTGCGCCGGTGTGTGTAATGTGTGCGCGCGCAAAGCTTGATGTCGGTTTTTGGGCGTGTGAACGTCTTCAGTGGTTTATTATGGCAGGATTTGTGTGTGTGTGTGTGTGTGTATTCAGACAATACGGCCTGTCGCACGTGTTTATGAACAGGCCGCCACTGATTCTGTTCATACTGTAAATATGAAGCCGCAACCCTCGGCTCAGTTTAGCATCGCGACTGGAAACGAGGGCAAACTGCGAACCTGGATCCGTCGCCACCAGCAGCTTCACGGCTCATAATAAACCTGCCATGTCTCGTTTGTTCAAAAAAAATATATATACGAAAGTCTGCGGTTTTATGGAGTAGTGTGTACAGAGGAACAGAAACTGTTTTTATAATCTTTGCTGTGGAAATGGGAGAAACAACAGGAAGTGGCTGCTTCCTGCCAAACGCGTTAAAAATAAAATGTAAGATTTCAGTTTCATTAGCGACGCACAGCTGCTAACAGCGGTGTCACAAACCATTTGTCTCATGGTAACAACTCAATGTCATATCAACGTACGAGTGAAAACGTTGAATTATTATGATAAAATGTCTTCAATCCTAATTTGATGTGATCTGAGCTGTTAACCCTCTGTGTCTGTGACGCCGTTCATGCTCAGATGAGGGTGTGCACAGTGCCTACATTCCACACATGTTTACCTAATCCCACCTAATTCTAATCCTTTCCAACATAATATAGTCCTCGCTGGGGGCGCGCGCATGTTTGACACAGAAACTGTGATTTCATCTCTGAGACGGTGGCAGTATTGGCTTCATTTTTAAAACAGTGGTTCCCAACTACAATGCAGAAGAATTGAAGTGAAAGTTGCGATGCAAAACTAAGCAGCAGCAGCAGTAGGTTTCTGTTCTTATTCTCACAGTGTATTTGTGAGAGAAACTGTTTTCTTTTGAGTTTTAATTTGGGTGATGCTGAGTTGTGATTTGAGATTTTCTAAACGTGATATGCACACGTTTTTAATAATAACTTCATAACCTCGCAACCTCAGCGCAAAGAAAGTGTCTCTTCCCCACGTTGGGAACCATGGCTTTAAATCAATGCTGTGATCATTCTGCATTTCCAGATCAAACATTTTGGCCATGGATGTTTGTGAAGGGTGGACAGGGGGACATGAGGACAGTCGGTGGAACAGAAATGGACACGAGCTAGGGACAGGACAAGGTGATCCACTGTGACGACCGCTAAAGGGGGACGCCGAAAGACGAAGCAGAATTTGCTGTCGTTGGTCATTCTTGTTTTGTTTTGTTATAAATGACTGTGTAGCTGTAGTTGCATGTTGAGTGAGTGGCGGCGCATCGGCGTTTATATCATTTACAGCACGGATGCATGTCGACAGTGTACATACATGTGTACATACATGCTTACAGTATGTGTGTGGCTGTACCATGTGGACCATTAAGTCAGAGGAGTACATTAAGATAATGTATCTCCTCTGACCTCATCTCTGTGGAGCTCAACCCTGGCTCTGATCAATAACAAGCTCTCTCTCTCTCTCTCTGTGTGTGCATGTGTGTGTCTCTCACTCACATGCTCGCCAGGTTGTTGTCATGCTAATCACAAGCGTGTTGCGTAGACGAGCAGAACTTCCCCATTTGTTTTAATGAGGCCTGTCTGTTCAGCCGTCGCTCGTTCTGTTCGTTTTACATAGTTTCCAATTAGGAGACAACACGACTGGAAAACACACACACACACACACACACACATATTCTGCTCCTGTTATTGATCAAATATTATTTATTTTGAAATAAAGTAGCACAGATTCGACACGCTCTGCCCCCTCGTCTATACGTTAATCTATATGCACACTCTACGACTTGTAGCTGAGTGATTGTGTTCCTGTCTGCTATCAATCAGGGTCAACGCAGCGTGTACTAATTACAGCGTTGTATGGTGATTTATGAACAAAGCAGCAGCAGCTCAGTCATAAAACCCTGCCTGCCGCCGCCGCCGCCATCAAACACCATGTGTGCGTTTGTGCATATTATTTATTACAAAAAAAGGTTTGCGTTGATTAGATTTGCCAGCGCGTGTAGAACAGAGCCACGACAAGAGATAAAATGAAAATGAAAACAAACTGTTTTATTCCCCGGTTTGCGGAACGGAGCAGACTGCTACGTCCGTGCGAACGCTGAGTGGATAACGAGCGGTTTTCATGATGAAGAGGAAAAGTGGAAGTACAGACTGTAACGCTTGATCACAGTTAATGACCTAGACTGTGAAAATTAGTTCCTTTTTAAATCGCTTTTTTTTCCTTTTGAGCATAAGGAGGTTTTGTTTTGTCCAATTAATACGTGTAAAATTATTATATGTTTAAGAAAAGTGTTGGATAGTACGCGGTCGATAACATTGTGCAGTGGTGTGTGTCATTTTCACGGTTCATGTTAACGCTGTGTTGCAATTGCCTCGATAGTTGGGACTGAGAATAAAGTCGTGCAAGTTCAGGATTACAAGTTCAGTCCACTTTCCACAGAGGGTGGCGATTTATATTTGCTGGTTAATGTTAGTGCTACAGCTCGGTTGGGTAATGGCAAGTTAAAGTAGTCACTTTACGTTAAAACACCAGTGCACAGTGTTCTCAGACACCATTAGCCACCACAGTACTGAGCGCACAATGAACACTCCACAGTGAGTGTAGTTTGTTTTGCGACACACACACACACAAAATACAGAAGGGGTAAAATGATGTAAGACAGAACTGGGAATGACATCACACACCACAAAGGAAGGCTAATTATCTGGTGGTGAGTGTTACAGCAAGCTAACGAGCAAGCTAATCTTGCTATTTTGATACACATTACACCGTATATACACACATAAAGCGAAATGTCAACAGGCACCAGTAGGACGGTACAGTCTTCCACAAAAAAGCAAAACAAAAAACGTGTTCAAACAGTAAAAGCTACAACTTTATGCTCAGAGCAGCCATCTTGAATTGTGAGGATTTTGAAGCGGGACTCCGGTCTTCACTTCCTGTACGTGTAACTGGGAATTTATAACCTCCATACAACTGGGAAACACTTTAATGCCATGCAATTCGACACATGGTTTTAATGAGAACGCCAAGTTCTCAGCCAAATCTGCCAGGGATTTGATTTTCCCCTGCACGCACAACTTCAGAATCTCCTTAAAGAAAAAATGGAACCAAACATAAACCTTTTTTTTTTTACCCTCCGGTGAAGCAGGGACAGACTTAACGCGATGACGATACGACAGGGACGCAACATCTAGCAGCTTCTGTGGCTGTCCAACTTGGCGGCCACCAAATAGCAGCTGTTTATCTATTTGAAAAGTCGTCGGATGCCTTAATGAAATCACCATCACTCTTATAAAACTACAACAAGCAGGTGGTATTTGGTATAATATTTTGAGAACAACTGACCTAGGTAATATTTCTGATTAGTTGTTGGTCACGCCTCTTGTATGTGTGAGGGGATTACACCCTTTTCAGACTCCTACTCAATCTCATATGAGATTAAGATGCAGTCTGGCATGAGCCAGGCGGAAGAAATGGCATAATTGATCCAAAAAACACACATACACACACAAAAATGTCCCAGCTAATGGGAAGTTGTGCTTGTTTCAGCATTATTCACGTGTCACCCGTTCACGGCGAGGTTGAGCTGCAATAATTAGCTTGTCTGCTCGGTCACACCGTCGCCGTCGTATTCTGTTTGCGTCGCAGTTGTCCGTAGTCAGCAAAAGTGAAACGCATCAAAGTTGTTCAGTCTTCCACAAACTCTTCCCCACTTAAACTGCGGGAATTCAGGTCATGAACTTGTTTGTTCCATATTTAAATCCTGTGCTTCTGGAGTGATAAAAATGGATCTGAAACTAAGATGAATTACTCTGTAATCGGGCTTTAATTAGCTGGATACACATGGAGTGTAGCTGCTGTTCTGCAGCTCTACTTTAGACTCCCTCATGGGGACATTATTTTATTGCTCTTATGACTTAATTGTAGCTCGTATTTGGGTGTCATGCGTGATTGGACCAACTCCTTCCTGGTCTAGGAGTTGTGGCCAGTTGGGAGATAATTTAATGTGGTTTGGGATTTAAAGGCTGCTAATCATTTACCCTGAGGTCTGTTTGCTGCTCAACTTCCTCACTTAGCTCATTTTTAACACGTGTGTGATTTATGGCAGGACTGTGGATGTTACAGCCGTGAGTTGGAGGCAAATATGTGCCATTACGTGGAAGAAAAAGCACTCTATGCTTCGATGAGTCTGACTTTGTAATCCAGTTTATAAAGATTTCAGTGTGGAGAAACGCGCCAGCTGGAGTTCACCCACTCACTCTTTGTGCACTGCTTTTTCGTGCCAATATCTCTTTTTCCGCCATTTCACCACACTTTGATGCTTTCATCGGTTTCCATTGCAAGTCCGTCCAGTCTAATATTCTGGACAAAATACCGCGTGAGTGATCGAGTCAAATTGTTTACCGATGGCTTGTGTTTATAGATGCGGCACATTTGGCGTCTTTGCAAGCGTTGGGCAGTCGTCACGTCTGTTTCCCAGTTTCAGCAGCCGCGCTGGAGCACGTCGACTCGCGCGGAGCGACGCTTCCAGCTCCGCTGGCTGCTCACAAAGCTACGACATGCAGTCGACTGCTTTACACTGTAGGGCAAATGTTAGTCACGTTAACACTGCCCATAAAGTTTAAAAAGGGAAAGTAATTGTGTAACTCAGAGTTTACTCACCTCCAGTGTAATTGCAGTCAGCTATGTTTCCACATCCTACGTAATGGTGTCGTGGTGGGGGGGGTGGGGGGGGGGAGTCGTACTCGTAATTTAAGTCTTTTCAAATTGAAATCATAATTTGGAGCGTTGGTTGTTGGCAAATTGCTTTGCTGAGAGCTGACTGTTTATGGTTACAGTTAATTAATCTCATCCTTGACTTAGAATTAACTGTGCTTCATATTTTGATTTGGGAATGAAAGTGTTCATCAAATCATCCAGCCCTAACATATTTATTATATTATTATGTTTAATATATTATTAGTCCAAGCGCACAAGGTGCGGAGGACCCTATTGAAACTGAAGGAGTTATTGTTCTAATCATTTTTCCTGGAAATGAATCGCGTTGACTTTTTCTGATCAGTCCTGGGGGAAATGTACGTGTGAAAATCGTGCGTCGAAGATTGGAAGGGGGAGGGGCTAAGGAGAAGGTGTTTATTTGAAACATTTGATACATGAATGAAAATTGGTACACATGTTTATCATGCCAGCACGGTCCAGAAAGTCAATGAGGACTCTTCCGTAGGTCCTACAGGAAGGCCGCCATCTTGGGTTGAATGGCCATTTTTTGGCGATTTTCAACACATTATTTTCCCCAAAACATAATGGGTTAATATTTGAGGGTTGGGTCTTGTGGCCAAACTCACATGATGCAGTGCAAATATTTGCTAATGGGAAATATCTTATTTCTAAATAAATGTTTTACTGTCTTTTGTTTTGTATATATATATATATATATATATATGTATGTATATGTATATGTATATGTATATATATATGTATATGTATATATGTATGTATATATATATATATGTATGTATATATATATACATATATACATATATATATATATATATATATATATATATATGTGTGTGTGTGTAAATGTATAACAAATGTTGCAGTGTTAGGACTTGTCTTTGTTATATAAAGTATAATTCCAGCAAAATTGCTCATATGTGTATGCAGAGGACAGCTATACTAAACTATTCCCCCGCAGACCTTGTGCATGTGCCCCTGTGGATATGACACAATGGATAATATGTTGTTGACATTGTTGGTGCGAAATGAACAAATTGGTTCTTGCTTAGCATTTCGACATGCCATCTGCTTCTCTAAATAGTATCAGGCCACGCTCAATTGATTTCCATAGTGCGCCAGTGCTCTAAGTGCACAGGAGGTTGGATGTAAAGGCAGAGATTCTCATTACTTTGAATCCCGCAGCATGTTTGTACAAGGCAAAAATATCACAATAAACCTAATTATTGACTCCTTGGAAATGTCACACAAAAGCTTGTTTGTTCAGTCAAGAGCAGAGGCTGAAATATAAAGAGCAGTCATTTGAAATTACAAACAGCAGCAGGTCTGACGTCGCTGTGGTTATTATATTATATATTATATATTATCATAGATAGGCTGCATTTTTCGAAAAAGCTACTGGAGTCATGGTGGAAATGAGAGTGAGACTGAAAACACATTCCCACCTGCAAGCTCTCCAGCTCCACTGTGACGGTGCTGGTACTGACTGTTCCCAGTTTACGTAAACTTCATGAAAATGGCACAATGATTTTTTTTTTGTCCACTATTCAGTTTCAGGACAGATGAAAAAAAAATGTGTCGCAGAAACTTTTGCATTTCCCACAATGCATCAAGGGTTTGCAAGAGAAATCTGAGACGTTTGCCCGTGATTAAAACGGTGTAGTTTGAGTTTTCCTCTCGTATCATTGATTCTCAAGGTTGGACATGTTCACGTAAATTAATAGAGCTTCTTTGCCAGGCTGTGATTGTTTTGCGTCTTTTGAAAGCCTATAGATACAGACAGAATACATCAAATTGTGCAGTACCATGGGAAAAGGGGGAGTGGGGTCAGAAATGTTTTGACTCTTGCTACATTGAACATTGCATTGACCTTTTTTTCTGACTTATTTTGCAATTGCAATTTGATTTTCGAGGTTAACAGATTAAGATGAGCATCAGCTCCATGATGGAGCATTATCGCCTGAGATGCCATCGAAATATGGACGACTATACTCTAATTCATGGATGAAAATGAAAAGTATTGTTTCTCCTGGCGACCTGTCCAAGGTGTATCCCGCCTTTCACCCCGTCAGCTGGCATTGGCACCAGTGACCCCCGTGACCCTCATGTGGAGGACACAGTGGTAGAAGATGGATAGACGGAATCAGCTGTTTCTAACAAAAAAAACCAGAACAATCACACCTCAGAAATACATCAATTAAAGTGCAGTCTTTGCTAATTGCTTGCAAATTCCACTTGATAACAATTCACGCCGCTCAGCCCTGCTTCAGAGTGTCTGTGGAAATGGATAAAATGCCACAATAAAGTGACACCGTGTGATTTAAGGAGATAGCGCGGCGCTTTCTTTAGCTTCAAAAGGCTCAAGACTCGGAGTCTGACTAAAGCCAAGGATTTCTGTGCGGCTCATGGCTGCTCTGAATGGACTCGAATGTTTAAAAGGCACTGGCAGTTTGACAGAAGCTGGCCCTGAACAATCACCCACCAAATTACCTTTTTGAGCAAAGCACTCAGGCTTTTGTCGCCCAGGAGGACGGAGGTGGTGGATGCAGTGGGCAGATGTTTTGATTACATTAATACAAAGAAAAAAGAAAAGAAGCAGACACTTGAGACCCACACATACATAATTCAGGATAAATAAATAATCAAGGTGTTGATTTGAGTTGCTTTTCTTTGAGAGGGTTAAACTCCAGGTAAAAGCAGGTTTTTAAACTGGACGTTTTCCCTCTGGGGTATAATGAACAGGCGGTGCAGCAGCACAGCTCAGGCTGTCTAACCCTGCCTGACCGGTCTGACAGGTGGACGCATGTGTCATTCCTCCAGATGACCCCGGCTGTCACAGGTGTGTTTGTTCTCTGCCAGATAATTCCCCTCTGGGGCGGAGATTTAATTGTCACCTGGAACCCTGAGTTGGCACCGTTCGAGGCGGCAGGGGCGGTCATGTGGGTCAGCGGGGGCTGTCGAGACTACAGATGGACTCACGAGCCGCACAGACACTCACACTGACACAGATACGTACAGGTATCTGCATGTTTACACACACGCACGCACACACACACACACACACACACACACACAGGGAGGCGTTGGCACACGGAGGAGACATTCATCACACAGCTACGATCAGAGGGAGAGTAATGGAGGAATGAAGGGATGCGGGAGGAGGGGATGGAAATGGAAGGAAGACTCAGAGATTTAGGGTTTGAGAATAGAACGAGCGGAGAAAGAAATATAAAGGTGAGGTAAACGGCAGGAGAGTTGAAGAAGATTTTTACTGGCGATAGACGACGTGAATCATTGCCTTCCGTGCATGCGTGCACTCACACACTCACACACACACACGCACTCACTCTTGACTCAGGGTGCAATGATTCACAGATTCATTTTAAGTTTTGTTTGTTTGCTTTTTTAAAACATTGCCGACTTCGCCTCTGTCTGAATTCCTACGTATGTTATCTTGTTAAGTCTGTGTTTATAAAATGCATTTCTTCTTTTGATGATTGTGAAAGGTTTTCATGTTTTCACCCGTGTTCACACCCATTCACACACACATACGCACATTCCACTGCTGCCTATAAGTTGCCCATATAGTAGATCCCCAAGATCTCTGCCTCACCAAAGTACATAAAAGACTGACTTGTCCAAGACCCCAAGGACAATCACTTGTCCAGGTGCAGAGCGTGCTGCAAATCAATAAAAGCGGACGCCATGGCCAGTTGCCCTCCCATCTTAAGCCGTCATTTTAAAAGTCAACCGAGGTGTGGGAGCCCTGAGTTAGGCTCCACCCCAAATACAAACTGGAGGAACTTCAAAAACCCTGAAAAAAACTTGGAATGAGGTAGTGGATGTACGTCCGTCTATCTATCTTCTACAGCTTTATCCTCCACATGAGGGTCGTGGCGGGGGGGGGGGACCAATCTCACCTGACATAGGGATCGGTGATAGGTGGGGGACGCCCTAGCCAGTCCATCACAGGGACACAAAGAGACAACCTTCCACTAATCCCCAAATCTGCATGTTTTTGGACTGTGGGAGAAAACCCAGGTGGAGAACATGCAAACTCCATGCAGGAAGGTCCTCGTTGTGGATGTACTGTATGTGTTTGACCATTTCTTAGAATCACTTCACCTGTAACTCTGAACAGCAAAGCACAAACCAAACACACACACACACACACACACGCACAAACAACAGCCCCTGGCTTCACTGTTTGCATATACTGTTGTTGTTGTTTTGTGGTGTTTACAGAGTTAAGCCAATGCCTAACAACAGGGAAATAATTACTCTCAGTAGTGACAAGCTTCACCACGACTTTTAATGGTTCTCACTGAGGCTGCTTCACTTGGCCAGAAAGCTGCGCCGCTTCTGTCAACCCACCGGGGAACACAACGCGGAACTGAAAAGACACACACACACACACACACAGAGAGAGAGAGAGAGAGATATCAGTTTCTTTTTTGAACATAAACGAGTGAGGTGATGGCAGAGTTTTGCCAGTGAGGTAATCACTGGACTCCTTCCGTCTCTTTCGGCATCTTTGTGGTGACGTGCGAAAAACAAGAAATGAATCTTTCGTTGGTTCTGATTGATTGTTTTTCTTCCTCTGTATTTTGGAGCAGAGTAGCCTGTAGTTGTTCCCTGACCTTTTCCTCCAGCCTTCTTATTATAAACACTGAATAGAGTCTGCTTGCTTTTTCACGTCCAGCTCCGCAGTGAAGGACAAACACGATTATGAGTCATAATGTCAGTCTTTGTGGAGCAACTGGTGGCACATCAAGATACCAATGAGGACATAATGTGGCTCCAAGGCAAATGAACAATAGCTGGCATTTTTGCCTTTCAACCCTTCATTATTAGAGGTTGTCGCTAATAATCACACTGCGATCTAAATTTAGATTTCTCTTTGATCTTTGAACTGTCGTACTGTTGACTGTCTTATTTTCGGTGGTATCATGTGCGGCGTTTAACCTTAACGTTCAGTCATGAGAGAGAGAAGCGTGTTCATCGCCGTCACGAACATTTGCACTCGTTCTTGTTTCATGTCGTTGTAGATATGTGGAGAATGTTTCACTGTCCTTCAAAGCACATTCTCTCTCTCTCTCTCTCTTATTCATTTCTTCTTTCTGCTCCAATCTCTCTCATCTTCCTACGAGAGGATTGTTAAAACATTGTATGTGCTAGTGATTCAGGAGTCTCAAACTCAAATGACCCGAGAGCAGTAAAAAGTGGGCCTGCTGATTGGCTACTGAGTTTTGGACGGCTGGGAGTCACCGTCCGTTTGTCAGATTACAAACGTAAGATACTTACGGTCATTTTGTCGGATGTCGCCGTGGGAAAACTCGGGGAACCAGACGGACAGCGACTCCGAGCCCATGGCTACTTCCTGTCGCTCCAAAACCCAGTAGCCAATCAGCAAGCAGCTTCATAAGGCCACGCCCATGGTCAAAAGAACCAAGGCGCAAAGAACAAATCAGGGAGCACGTTTTGTATTTTCATATTTTTGTTTGCTCAGTTCATAAAGTGTTGTTTGCTTCTAAAAAAAAAATAATATTTCACATCATTTCAAAATAAAAGTGTTTAAAATATGAACATTTATGACGCAAATAGAATCTATTATTTTAAAATAACTTGATACGAAGAGCCCTCTGCGATAGATGATGGTGTCAGAGAGCGACGAGCTCCAACGACGGACCAGAACTGCCTTCACCGTCGTTATCAGTGAAGCTGCTAATCTCTGACGCCCCGAATATAAAACATTTCTTAAATGTAGGGTCTTTTTTAAAGACGTGAGACGTCCCCATGGTCATGCGTCACCTGCTTTTAGTCCGACGTTGTTTAGAGCTTGAGGAGAACGCAGACACCTCAGTCACCTCTCTCCATCATCATATTTATGTACAGTATCATATATATGGCAGGACCTCTTACCACACTGATGATTCAGTTTGTGCTCGCGGGAGATTTCCAGACACATACCTTCGCTGAACCACTGCCTCACTCCAGATGTTCAATCCTCGTGTGACACGATGCTAACTCAGGCATGAAAGAGACTCTGTGACAGAGGCGCGCGGTGTAATTTGGCTCATCAGCTCGCACACAGCCTTCGAGGCGATGATTCGCTCGGTTTGAACGTCTTGATCTGTGCAATCGGCCTGAAAACAGATTTCGAGCCTGATATCGATTTTGGAAATCATCAGATTGTCCGGGTCAGGTTAATTCTCCTCTGCTCTCGTCCAATCTAATCTCTGCATGTGCGTTAGCTCTGTTCTTAAAGTGACATTTACAATTATACGTTTGGTTTATTTAACCTTTTCATGAAATAGAAACGCAGTAATAGTTTATTTCTAGACATAGTTGGGACCATACAATGTGGGAAAAGTGTCCAGTTGTAATTTTATTGACAAATATTGTTTCTGTGATTTGAGTTGGAATCATTTTTTTTAAGATATGAATTGATTCTAACATTTATGAATCACATTTTTAACATTTACACTTAGAACAATCAACATAGGACACTTACATCTTTAGGCTTTACAATTTGCTAATTGCATTCCCAGCGGCTATAAAATAACTAACCATTATTTTTATAATCGATACATTATTTCAATAAATCAATAAATCGAGTAATAGTTTGGTCCAGAAAATGTCAGAAAATGTGGATCAGTGTTTCCCAAACCTGGGAATGATGATGTTCTTGAATGTCTCGTTTTGTCCACAAACCAAAAATGATTTCTTTGTTATAAAGAGCAAAGAAACCAGAAAATATTCACATTAAAGAATGATGAAAAATCTGAAACAAATGATGAAAATTCTAAATTGTTGATGTTTAATTTAGTCGTCGATTTATAATCCATTCATTGAGTAATTGTTCCAGCTCTAATACTGAAATTTAGATTCGGAAACAATACACAGTTGAGCTTTTAGAAGGCAAACACAGTTGAGTTTGACAGATCTTTTGATGTGTTGCATTAATATGAAACACATTTCTGCGTAAAAAAAAAAGGTAAAATAACACACTGTGTCTTCACGCTATCAAAGCTGAACGATTCAGTGTCAACGCGAGAACTGATGCCGCACTTAAAAAGCATTTTTTTTCTGGAAAACAAAAACTGTCCTTCACTGTATTTTTGTGGTGACATGCGCTCCATTTCTAATAAGCAATTTAACCAAAGTCCAGCGGCGAGCGCTTGAAAAATGTCACCTGGCTGCGTATGTGGCACCTCGGGCGGCTCGCAAATGGCCATTTTCACTGTTTTAAGGAATGATGGATGAAGCCATCGACGGGCGAGGAGTGTGCGTGGGGTTGGTGGGGAGGCGGCAGGGCACTACATCAACGGCGGAGGATTTCCTCGGCCGCCCGAGTCGCGCCGAGAGGGCTCGCGTGTCAGCGAAAAACGCCGTCCGACGCGGCGCTCTTTATTCCTCACTATGCTGCCATTTTCTAACACTTCATCCATCGGCTGCACCTCCGCAGATTCCACGTTAAAGTGTGGGGGTCAGCTCAGTTTCTATCTGTCACTATTTGGTTGAGGGATTCAGTGTGGGCCGCTCTTTCAAGTAGCACTTCATTGACATTTGGCCCTTTTCAGACGGGATTGATTGGCGGGGCGTTCTGCTGCTGCGGAGTCCGTGGAGAAGATTTAATACGTGGAGATGACGATATAAAACAAATGGGGGTCAGGGCAGGTCAGGACGCGGTCAGGCACGTGTGTGTGGAGGGGATTACGGTGTGTGTGTGTGTGTGTGTGGGTGCAGGGCATTGGAGCTGGTTGTGATTTTACCGGCAGAGTGAAATTGTGCGACCGAATTGGAGAAGCTCATGTGTTTTTGTGTCAATTTGTTTGTGCTTAAATGAGAATGGAAAGTTACAGATTTGTGGGAATAAGATAGTGGTGTGTGCGACGGATGTCCTGATTAGAGCTGCAACTAACAATTCTTTTCATAGTCGATGAATCTGTCGTGCAATCGTTTGGTCCATGAAACGTCAGAAGTTGCTGAAAAATGTTGATCAGTGTTTGTCAAACGTCTTGTTTTGTCCACAAACCAAAAACGATTGAGTATTTAATGATTTATTTGTTATACGGAGCAAAGGAACTAGAAAATATTCACATTTAAGGAGCTAAAATAATCAGAAATCTTGTTTTAATCATGACAAAAAGCTTCAAACCGATTAATCCATCATTAAAATAGTTTACTGATCCAGCAACCGATAAATAATCGATTCATCGAGTAATTGTTTGAGCTCTAGTCCCGATACCACTTTTGTGTCCGATATCGATACCGATATTAGTCCAATACAGACATGATTCTCTAATGGTGTAACAAATATTGTTCTCCCAAAAAGAAGAAACCGCCCAAACATGACTCAACTGAAAAGACTTTGCTGATATTTATTTATATTTTTACAACCTTTGCATAGTGAAGGATTTTTTGGGACTTAATCAGATTCTACATATTTATCTTTTTTTGACCGATACAGATACTGACTGTAATAGTATAATTGCAGAAAGATCTGTCAGCCTCATTCATGCACACATGTGATTGACAAGGTCAGCACTTTACCTGATGACACTGCGTTGTTTCTTCACAAAAGCTAAAAATTCAGTTTTGGACTGAATCGGATTCTACATTCTTCATCTGATATCTGATCCAGTGATTTTGACCAGTATCGGACCGATACCGATTCCCATGCCTAGTCAACACATGAGGGAAAAAGCAGCACTACAGAAAAGAACAGAAGCCTTTCACTTAATACACTCACCATGTTTTTGAACAAAAGCTAACTATTTCTTTCTTGCTCCATGTGCCCGAGGTTTTTGCTTTTAACTCAAAGATAACAAAGAAATAGAGTTTTTTTTTTTTTTATCTGTAACTGGATTTGTTGTGTTGATTATGCATAGTTTAAACTGCCAGTCCAACAACACCCATGGTTAAAAGTTTTTTTTGCATCAGCATGTAACGAAATAATTGTGCCTTAAAAAGCAATTTTTCAATTTTCACCCCACATTGTTAGTTTGAAGTGATACTGTGCTATTTTTTAAACGCGTTATTCAGATATCTACAAGGACTATAAAAACACTTTCTGCAAACCTGTGGGTTTTAACATGACTCTTCTCAGGTGTCGTGTACTGAGAAGCAGTCGGAGTCAAAATGGACGAACAGGATGCTGAGTTAGATGAGAAAACGGAGAGAGCGCGGAGAGAGAGAACAGTGATTTGCTGAATGAAAACAGCATGTGAAGATAAACAGATATGTATCGGCGACTGTGTACCAGTGTGCTTCTTCTGTGTGTGCAGCTTGTATATTCCTGCCTGGCCTGTTTATCGTGTGCCTGCACATTGCATCTGTGCACAGAGAGCACTGGTGCATGTTTTATAGAGACGATCGTGGGGAGTGATTCGAGGGGAGGAACAGCGGGACCCCTCCCCTCCTTCCTCTGCACCCCTCTATTTACCAACAGCCGTAGAGAGCCCCCCAGGCTTAAGTCCTCATCTCTATTTTCTCCACAGTTCCCTCTGCAGTCCCGTCTCTCCCTCTCTGTCTCTGGCTGTCTGCATGCCTGACTGCTTTGCTGTGCATTTCGGGCTGGCTGTGTTTGTCATGGCTGGATGTGAGCTCTGCAGCAACGCGTGCCAATGTTGTTTTTCCTGTTTTGGATGCTGCGGGGAAACGAGGGAGCAGTGGAAGTGATTTAGAGGGAGAAGGAGAAAAATGGGAGTTTGCAGGAGACCTTAGGACCCTGTGTGTGTGTGTGTGTGTGTGTGTGTGTGCGCCACAGTGAGCAAACCACCGGCCACAATAGTCTCATAAGCGCTGACAACATGGTGTGATAGCTTTGGCAGATTAGCGCTATTTCAAAACCTCTGTGGCTGTTTGGGGATTGTAATTCTCAGCGTGAACATGAGGCTGTGATGCTCAGTGGGTTCAGTGACATGGTGGAATGTGAGGTTTTATTTCCTGTGAATGGCTGAATGAGAACAATGTCCTAATGTGGCGTTCAGCATCTTGTTTTTGCGGGTGGGAAATTGGACGCCAAAGTTGTTTTTGCTGTGAAAAAGGAACAATTTGACTTGCCAGCATTAGCACTTCATGAATCCTTGATGTAACCCTGCCAATGTCGGGGTTGTAAGATTCTTTTTTTTTCGTGTGAAATTGGACCCACCCAGCTGTTTTCTCTGGCAAGAAGTCAAACAAACACTTATAGTATAAGTATAGAATATTTTTATGCATCTAGTTTAATATGCATTCTTATTAGGGGTGGGACTCACATGGAACCTCACGATACGATGTGCGATACATGGTACCGTGATACCAATAATATCACAATGATACAGCAATACATGACCAACAAAACATTAACCTGAAAAGTCAAAAGTGCAGGATTTATTCACAACACAACTTTCTCAGTCATTAACCTGCTGTAAACTCTCTCTTCTTCGTAACTTTCCCTCATTCATTTGACCAGCGCCGCCGTGAGGAGACATGACGTAGCGACGCCCGGCGAGTGAAACTGGCAGGGACTGTTTACTTTAGAGTGCCTTCATTTAGTAATTAAAATATCGATAATATTTAATATTTAATATTTGCCCTGGTGTTTCGATTGCCGTATTGCAAGGGGAAGGATGACGATATATCTGAAAGTAGAGTGTGGTGTGTTGTCTAGCCCCGTATTGATGTTGATGCATTAAAATACAATGGTGATGCCAATTATTGATATTAAAATGTAAAAGATGAGCTCGCAATCACAATTTTCAGTCAGAAAATTGATACTATTTTCTCTAAACTCCTCCAAATTCAGCATTTTTTTTATTTCCTGGGTTGCGGTTCGCGTTAGCATCATGTAATCACACATTGTGTTGTGAATTCAACATGTTGGGTAATACACTATCAACGCGAGGACAATAAATGTCTGCTCATAAAGACGCTACTGTGCCCGAAAAAGGCTATTAAACAGTAGCTTGGTTAGCATTTTTGAATGTGGCGTTTAAAGGCCCGAGTCAAAACACTGAAACAGACACAGACACAGGAGCCCAGGATCAGGGATAAACCAACAAATATAAATCAGCTGGCGGCATCTGCCATCCTGGTCTGGACACTGTGCACAGTCTAAGTCTTTGCCTGTGCTCATAAACTGCTCATTGGCAGCCGCGTTGACCAAACACACGCGTGTGCGAGCCAATTACAACGCGGATCAGGTGCTGGCATTGCACAGTTTGGATCCGGTGTCGGAGATGAATCACAAAGTCAACAATGATATCGGATGATTCTGAATGTGACGACGATCTGATCGGGGGGGAATTGTCATTCTCATAGTTTCACAGTCGCTGACTCACAACTTGGCCAACGGTGGATGCAGTGTGAGGAGGATTAGAGGAGCTGGAGCAGGGATTTCGGCCGCTCAGGGATGTACGTGCACACGTATAAGTCGGTCACGCTGAATTCTTTAAGAAGTGAACTATGTTTTTTTCAGGGCAGAAAAACTGAGAACAGCTGCTGCGGCGATACACGTAAGTGTTACAGTGTCGGTGTCCAGAAACACTTGTGGTGTAAAGCAAGAAACACAAACCTCACATATTTGACTTGGTTTTAACGGCACTTATTCAAGTCCAGGGCTTTTGTCTGGTTAATTTCCAAAACAATCAAAAACAATCAAAAACTAAAATCTTTTTCATTTTTTTTTAAGTCAAACTTCATCTCAATATTTAAATATGTATCTAAAACATAATGGTAATAATCAACCAATCAATCATCTTATGTGTTACATTATTAATTTGGCATCGACCATTTAATTTCCCGTCTTTGCTTTTGCTAATTGCGTGATTTCAAATTGCATTTCTTTTTATAGGGACAGATATAATAACGTAGACATTACTACTAATAACAGTTGTCCAATGCATGCACCATACTGTAGTGTTTCTAACAGATACATCATTTGTAACACGTGTCTCTAGAAGAGCTTTTATGACACGACACAATATAAAAACATTACATTCGACTTTACATCTTAGGACTAGACATGCAATGTACTGTTTAGCCTGTATTCAGATGCACATGCACTGACATTTGGCGATTGTGAAGAAACGACAAATGTTGCAATTTGTTTATAGTATTGTAAAAAGTAGTATTATTGTGAAGTATCTCAAAATCACTGGGTCGGAATATCGGACGGATAAAATGTAAAATCCAATACAATCCTACATATCTCATGCTTCACTATGCACAGACTGTAAAAAATGGAAATTAAAAAAAGCAAAAGCAAAAGCATTTTAGCTGAGTCATGTTTGGAGAACAATATTTATTACATATTATCACAAATGTGTTATTGGACACAAACAATTCACCAAAGCAGTGTGTGAAGTATCCGTGAAGAAGCCTGGTTGAGTTTTTACACCGCTGTATTTTAACGTTGGTGATAATGAGAGCTCAATGTTTTCTCAGGTGAGACTCAGACGCAGACGGCTGCAGCAATCCAAAAAAGAGCGATTAAATTTCAAATTACATTTCAAACCCATGAATCTCACATAAGCCCCGCCCTTATAACAAACACTTCCATTTCCATTGCATCATGCAACATACTTAGGTTTCAGTGTTAAATGTTGCGAGTAAAATGAGGATGTTGTTGTCGCCTTTTTCCCCCGACGGTCTTTGTTGTCAGCTTACCTTAACAGGATTAGTAAATTAAAAAGAACAAAGTGGACACGATAATAGAGACGGAGGCGAGCGATTGAGAGCTGGAGTGACAGAGCGATAGAAGAAAACCAAAGGGAGCAGAGTAACACTGGGCATGCGTCCACAGACAATGTTCTCTGGCAAATACCTTCCACTGAGCCTTACACACACACACACACACACAATAGTTTTGCCTCCGGCAGCGCCTGGCTGGCTTCGGCCCCTGACTCTGTTCTTCCTCATTCTATATGCTGTTTTTTTTGTTTTTTTTCCCTCCACCTGTCAAATCTGCTTCCTCTTTTCTCTTTTCTCCATCTCTCCTCCTCTTTTTGACCCTGTTTACGTCCTCCCCTCCCCTTTTTTTTATATTGCTTTTCTCTTTACACTCCTAATTTGGTCCATGTTTTATTGATGTTCACCTTTTTCCCCTCGTTCGTCTGCCCTGATCCCTTTGTATTTCATCTCCAACTGTCACGTTTGCAGTCCTGCAGTTTGTCAGTGGTGTCATTAATTCATTAATGTCACCAGTTAAAGGCCAGCAGAGCATCGCCACGACATGATTGGTTGTTTTTGGTCTCTATGTGAATAATGATTGAATTCAAAATTGCAATTACCTCAAGACCAACTGTCACTTTGTCTTCATGTGGGTGCAGCCTTGGAAGCACAACATTCTGTTCTTTATTCCAAAAAACAAACAAACCACAAACCGTCACCTTGTAACGGACATAATATACATGTTTCTACACGTCGGTATCGGGGAACCACTTTGAATTTAATGGCACAAACAGCTCAAAAACAAATCTGCCCGAAATGGCCCACATGCTGTCATCGCTTTCATTCGTCATGCGCCGCTGTTCAGGAATCCTGACCGTGTTGTTAAGTGGATTTATTTAGTCTGGTTTTTGTCTGCAGGTGAAAAACATCTGATGTGACTGAGATTAGCTCAAAGAACAGCTTTTTTTCCCCCATTTGCACGAGACTGATGCACTTAAACTGCATTTCTAAAGGTTGCTTTAAATTTACTTGTCACTGGAATGGAAAGTCTTGAAGCTGTGTTTGTCCTCAGATTTACCGGGTCCAGTGCCTCCTCTCCATCTTTTCCTCTCGCTCCCACTTTGTCTCACTCGTTTATCTTCTTCTGCCTCTTTCTCTCCTCTCTCTTGTCTTTTTTTAACCTCTGCCATTTTCTTTAGGTTTCTCTCAGAGTGCGTCCATCCATCTCCTTCTTTCTTTCTCCATAAACGTAGTTGTGCAGGAAGAGCATTTAATAGCCAAAGACAATGATGGGTTACCGCAGGATTGTATTGGGAGAGAGGAGAGAGAGGAGAGAGGAGAGAGGAAAGGGAGGAGAGAGGAAAGAGAGAGAGAGGAGAGAGGAGAGAAGAGAGAGGAGAGAGGAAAGAGGAGAGAGGAAAGAGGAGAGAGAGGAGAGAGGAAAGAGAGGAAAGAGAGGAGAGAGAGGAGGGAACTACGGGGAAATGGTTCAAATTCATGTGAAAGCTGCCGACATTGGAATGAAATGCAAGGTGTGACCTGTGGTGCGAGCTCTGACTCGCCCCCATTTAACACCCGTTTAAAGGGGAGAGGACTGAGGCAGCAGGGGCAGAAATACTGAGAGGCGAAGAGAAGGAGGATTAGGTTTGGTGGGTGGCAGTAAAGTGTAAGAAATGACTTTTAGAGACAGTGAATTACAACTGTCTGTGCATACGGTGACCAGTTTAAATCTGTTGCATATTTCTGCCTAAACAACAGTTTTTTTGGAAAACACCAATTTCTTTTTCTTGAAGCTGAAACGGATTCGTTTTTGAGTGGAATCGTGCTTCTGAAAGTGATTTCACAGTGTAATTGTGATGGAGAAGTGACATCATCACGTTCATTTGTATTCCCTAAACTTGCTTCCATTCTGTTTTTCCTCTCGGCTACGGCTGCCTTCCTGCTAACTGTGAAGTTCTGCATTATTCTCTGTTCAGATTTGAGCAAATGCTATATTTGTAGAACTCAGGGTTGTTATACTTGAGGTTATTTTGCTTTAGCATTAGCTTGAGGTGTAGCTAAACTGGCTAAACGTGCCTCCTCTCAGCTAGTTTTACTTTTAAATGCACAAAAGTTGGAAATGTGAATGTTTAAAGTTCCCAGTGACCACTGGGCAAAGTAAACCTGCTCAGACGACACGTCCTCCGACACAAATCACCAAATTGATCAATGTTTTTCAACTCCATGAAGTGTTTGTGACGTTTCTGCTTAGTGCCTAACCTTAAAAAGGTAGCTATTTGGCGACACACATAATGGGGCGGCTATTTATTTATTTCCGCTGCTACAGATGACGAATAGGGTTGTTTGAGTTGGAGTAGTGAGCGTGAGAGAAGTGTGTGGTGAGGTTTTTAATGCACTGGCCACATGAAGGCCAAGAAGATAAAGACGGATGTGACAAAAGAGAGAGGGAAACATTAGAGGTGGTTGCAAGTTTTCTGTGTGTGTGTGTGTGTGTGTGTGTATAATAAGTCATCAATTATTCTCTCCACAACCCCGCCATGCCTCCGACTAACACCGTAGTCCTGCACAGATTGGGAGTAAGATTTTATTAGACCCGCCTTGGCTCGCGTGACGAGCATTGGAACGGGGAAGATTGCCGTTGCTGCACAGTGTGTGTGAGATTTACGTCTCATTCCAAGCAACCCCGCACGCACACACACACACACACACACGCAAAATAAAAAACGGGGGCCATGAAACGTGCACAGAGAAGCGAAGGATGGCGTGTTCAAGAGAGGAGAAAGAACAGGAGAGAGGAGGATGAGCGTGGAGGCTGCTTTCAGGCACACAGGGGTGATTTTCTCCCTCAATAGGAGTACTTAAGGCTCCATGGATTATTAATGGCCTATCTCTGAGGAGTCCCCCACACACACACACACCCATTATCTGCTTTTTCCCCCATGTCTCTGTGCACCCTTCTTTCTCTTTCCCCCTCCACTCTTCAGTCTTTCCCCTATATCTTCATTACCATCTCCACTTGTGTCTCCCAAGTTCATTTCATCTTATTCCCACTTCTCCGCACTTAACTCCTCGCTGCAGCCTCTCGAGTTCATCTGTTTTTCGCCGATTTACCCTCTTTTCAATCTTCACTTCCATCTCACCTTCAACCTCCTTTCACTTCACTTCATCCCGGACTTTTAGTTTTTCATCTCATATCTTTTCTCCCTTTGCCTCCATCTCATCTTGGTGCACGGCTCTCTGTCTTCTCCTCGCCTCTTTGGCCACCTGAGCGTTTCATTACAGACTTCTTTTTGTTCATCCGTCATATTCCTGATCGGGAAACACTTGATAAATAACGTCCGTGATGAAATGAAAGGCGTAGAAGCGTCTCCCAGCACGTCCACCTTCCACTGAGCTGCCATTTTGAAACTGCCATTACTCTTTATACCCACTCGTGCCTCACCTTGGGTGTGTCCAGTGACCTTTGACTTAAAGCCCCTTTTTTCTTCGCAGGAGGACACTGTTTTTCCTCTCAATGCAGTTTAAGTGGCATCTGATCCTGCCTCCGCGCTCTCCTTGCCTCTTATCTCTCTTCCCTAAGTGTGTAAAAGGCTCGGAACAGCACTCTTTATGAGTTGTTGACCATAAAACAGTTTCAGCCTTGGCTGTGGCTGATCAGTCAAGTCACAATGAAGCTGTTGCACGAGTAGAGACAGACTGGGTTTGAGATTTTCTGGACTCGTGACTGATGACTTGGACCCGGAACCTTGGTAGCACTTTGGTACTTGGTAGGCGGGATGTGGGCTGTGCCTGATGGCCACTTCAGTGAGATACTTATTTGTACCGGTGCAACAACAACGAAATCAAGATGTCAAGCTTTGTGCGAGAATAGACTGCGGGCGTAGAAGAAACAATGGGAGCAAGGGAGTGGTGTTTTTCTGTGGCAATCACCTTACCGTACCATTTCTCCATTTCTCTGGTAGACCGAGGGAAGGCTGCCTAAAAAAATGCAACGTAGGGGCTACCGTACCATACGTAACAAACGTACCATACTGTACCAAACCGAACTGATCCACTCGGTGGAAATACGACTTGAGTGTGTTCACAGAGATGCCATGATCCACTTTTACATCAAGCTCCAAGAACGTGTGAAATAGCCTCTGAGAAATAGTTTCATTTGTGTTTTTATTTGAATTTCAGCCCTTAGTAAAACGACTCGGGCGATGGAGACTTGACTTTTCTCTGATTCGTACGTGACTTGAGGTTTAGCAACTCTATTGGTAAGTTGTGATATCACTATTAGTATAAACATATCCTAAGGAGTCCAAGGTCTTAGTCACTAGTTCCAGATTTTGTAAGTTGCTGTTCCCCTTTAGAGACAATGAGATGATAAAGAAGGGTGTGGGCGTGCGATTGCTGATCGACCTGCCGTTAACAAACTCTCCTTCAGGCTCCACCCCCTCTCTCGTCCCAACATAGTTGGAAAGTAACAAGAATGCGACCTTTGAGGCTTCACAAGCGCACAAACCAGCGGGTGACATCACCGAGCCAGTCCAACGTGATTTACTCTGAAGTAAATCAGCGCTTGTTTGTGAGACTGAGCCGCAGATCCTTTTCAAAGCTGATAAATTCCCTCGGCAGCTGCTATTCACGCTGACACCAGCCATCTTTTGTTGCTGTGTTTTCTAATTGCATTCCTGTCACCAACGATTATCCTCATTATAGATTAATCTCTTTATTATTTTTCGGTTATCGGATTCGTCGCTCCCGCTCCAGCTCGTCGGAGAATCATTAGATGAGCGCACAGCGTCTTCAAACCCCCCCGATCACTTCTGTCGGGCAGTTTGTTTTTGTCTCTCGGCCTCTGTGGTGTAAAAATCTCCCCCCAAAAAAACATATTTGTTTTACACTGATTAAAAATGAAAGTTTAATTCAACTGAAAACAAAGGACAGGCCTGAGATGAGTGAGATAGGTTTGCATGTGTGTGGAATAAATGATGTAGCAGTTGATTTATTATCCAGATTAAAAGCAAACACACTTTGATGTGTTCTTTATTTTTTTCTGACTCATTGATACAGAGCGGTGTGACTTTGGCGGACAATTTGAATACATATTTATGTCAAGCGTCGTTGTGTGTATGCATGTAGTGAATTTCAGTTAATTTGGTCTTTTGTTGACAGCAAAGTGTTCACCCTGTGGTCCTCCACAGTTCAATAATAACAAATACCTGTAAAATATGATACGATAAAGAGCTGTTTTTCATTTGAAAACGATAAATTGTTCAGCCCTCTTTCAAAAAATGGAATCTGATGAAGGTGATGACTTGTGTATCTGTTGTAAGTGTCCACAGTGAGTGTTTCTCTGGTACACCATCGTTCCGTTTCTCAGTAAATTGAGTGCCGTAGTCCTTAAGTTTCTGTTGCTCCAATTTTCCACCGTACTGCCCCCTTTTTCGCTTCCTCTAAGTGTCCTGCTCTCAGCGCCGCATTTTGCCTCTTCCTCCATGTCCCTGGCTGTGTCCCTGGTCAGTAGTTCAGTTTGTCAGTCCACTTTTCTTGTTTTCTCCAAGCCACTTCTCTCTTTTGCAGAGATGCTCTTAAGCCCCTTGTTTTCCTCCTCCGCCTCGCGCTCAATTCGAGCAAATTGCTTTGGACGATGCATCCAGGTTAGAGTGCCCTAGTTTCTGCACTCTCTACTCGTGTTCTTGCACCTCCCTCTGCGTTTTATTTATTCAGATGCGGAGCGGAGGACGAGGGGAAGCGCAGACTGAGAATAAAACAACTCGGAGGATAAGGGGGAGGGAAAACAGGCTTAGGACTAAAGATTAAGCGTGTCATTACGCCTTGTTGTCTGTTCAAAGAGGATTGGTGGCGGTAACATCTGTGTCCAGCGGCATCAGCGGCAGCTTCCGCTGCTCACCGCGAAGTCTGCCGAACGATACGTGATCAATTATACATCACACTCAGGCTTTTTTATTTATCTGATCTCTGGAATATAAAAGAATTAAAGAAGCACGAGAGACCGTGGAGCGCTTCAACATTTCTTTAGACGAGATCAATACCTTTTTCTTTTCATATTCATGGAGCTTCAGCCGGAATACGGTTTGCTTCATTTAGAAAATGCTTTGCTTCACTATTCCTGCTGCTGGTCGTTACTTTCGTACCTCTTTGTTTCACATCCCATTTTACGAAGGCTCTTCCACAATTTCAAATTGGAGCAACTGATTCAGTGAATCACTGATATTATTTAGCCAACAAATGTGCAAATATATAAGTTTACATTATTGATTTAAGGCCTAGAGAGAAATCTCGTAAATGCTGGTGTTCCACAGGGAAGCGATTTTCTTTTTATTCTTTTGTTTTTGTTGTAGACGGAAGAAATTTCAAACCTCAAGTTTAATGTGGGCGGTTAAACGTTATATTTAATACCCCCATATATTAACTTCTGTATGTGTCGAAAACCTTTTGTTCAAATCTAAGTATTGGAAGATGTGAGTGACAGGTATTTCTTTGTTGCCGTTTGGCTTTGAAAGTGTGCTCTCGGTTGTAGCCTTGGGTTTTTACCTGTGACTGCGGCAATGAAAGGAGAGCAGAGCGAGGCGAGGGGAGAAAAAAAAAAAATCAATCGCAGATTTTGCAGAGACATTGAGCGTGAGCAAAAAATGTGGTGAAAAAGAAAGGTACGACTGCGCAACAGACACTCAACAGGTCCACCAAGAATAACAATGACGGTGGACGACAGTTAGAGACATTTAGAGACAAACAAAACCACCAGCAACAGTGCCAATAATGAGATTTTCCACAAGGGATTGCAATCCACTGTTTACAAAAGGGTTTGAGAGCAGAAAATGGAGGTCGCAGCACTAATCAACGACAAGAACCAGGAGTCCAGTCTGCAGTTTGCCAAAAAAACAAAGTACAGAGATAATTTGATTTAAGGGCTGATGAGACTAAGGCCAGATTAAGGACCTGCTTATAATCCAGGACATATGTGAAGCTCACTAATCTTTATTGATGATGTAACTCGTGACGGCAGCAGCCGCAGAATGAATTCAGGAGACGAGTGCAGCGAAAGTTTTTCTCTTTTACATTCAGACTTTGTAACAGAGGAAGACAATGATCCAGAAGACAAGAAAGGCTTTTATCACGAGAGGAAAAGATTTAGACTGGCCAAGTTCACGACTGGACCTGTACCCAGCGGAGCAGCATTTCACTTCCTCTGATGGAGGAGAGACTGTAGAGAGTGAGTCTGTGAAACAAAGAGGAACTGAAAGAGGCTGTGAGAAAAAAAGGGTTTGGAAAAGCCTCACTAATTAAGATGTCCTTTACCTTAGTTCACCGAAAAATAAGGGGGAATTGAAACAAAAGATGCTTTGTCCGATGTGTCTATAACGTATGAAGCAACACATTTGTGCTGAGTCATTTCAAAGACATAATTCTCCTACTGTTTAACAAATATTCCCAAAAAAGAGGAAATAAAAAGCCTAAACATGACTCAGCTAAAATGCTTTTGCTAATTTCTATTTCTATTTTATTTATATTCTATACATAGTGAGGTGCGACATATAGGCTTTTTGAACTGTATTGGTCGTATAGTATTTCTTTATCTGACCGATATCCGATCCAGTGATTTTGACCGGTATCGGACTGATACCGATATCAATAATGACCAATACCGATTCCCATCCCTACCCACAACCTTCCAGTTGAAAGACAACTTGTTCTCCCACTGAGCTGCCATCTCCCCAAATGCTTCGTGGAGCATTTATGTTAAATTTCAGGGTTTCTGTCACATTTCATATTTTTTGATTGAGTATCAGACATGCCTATTATGGATACAAGCAAACCAGCTGACAGCACCACTGAGGATGGTTATTATTCCAAATGGCTACTAGAAAAAAAGGCAGCAGGAGGGAAAAAGTGTTTGTTGAGCAACAATTATCTGTATAAGTGACTAATAAGTGAGTATAAATCAGGCTGAATATCAAAATGTAGAAGTCTTTCATCGTGTATTCCTCTTCTAAATATCGCCAGTGTAAAACCAAAGGCATTGGCTTCAACGTTGGCATAGTTTTAGAGGTTTTAGAGGGGACTATATATGGATGCAGTGCTGCAATGCTTTCCCAACACCGCCCTGGGCAAGTGTCACAGTGTGTAAACACTTTTCTGGGCCAGTCTGAGGCATTTATACTTATTCTTCCTTAGAAAAGAGGGACCTTCAGATCAGTGGGATTCTTGCTTGCAGTGCGACACAGATGCATGTATTTGTATTTGTTTATTTTTTTTTTATTTTCTGTTGGGTAAAAGTTCCTACTCTACTTTCAACCTAAACCTTATTAAATTGATTCCACTCCACCAGCGAAACGTTCCCCGTGGCACTGGCTGTAACGTGAACCCGAGGCGTGATCAATCCAACCTTGAGCCGAAACAGCAGGAGTGGTGTTCATTTTGTCTCTCACCTTAAATGAAGTTCTTTCATCGTGGCACGAGAGTTTATATTCTCACTCATTTCCAAAGTGCACTCGGCCTGTTCCTTTGTTCTTTGTCACATGTGCCGATGGCGGACGTGGAAACGCGGGAGAGCTTCTCTTCTGACGATGCTCCTGTGAAGGTTCTGTGAAGGTCTAACCCGGCAGCCGCTGATCGGCGGTTTATGTAGAACGCTTTGAAATCAGCATCAGTTGGCCTTTTATTCACTATGATAGTGAACGAGCCATAGCCCGCATGAGCTAATTAACACCCCCGAGCCCTTGAGAGCTCCAATCACTTAGGGTGCATTAACTTTTTAAACTCGTTCCCAAGCTTCAAATGTTGAAAAGAACATTTCATCTTCAACTTTGTGTCTTGTGGAGGTCCAGCTTTTCTCAGTTAACAGGAATTTTGTACGTGACCGTTCAGAAAGATTGCCTTTAATTTGACATCATCCATTTTCTGGCTTATACTTTGAACTTTGGTATTTGTATCCGTTTGGCTTGTGAATTATGTGTATTAGTATTTTGTGCCAGACAGACGTTCATTTCCAGAGGCATTATATTTTTGTGTTGTGTTTCTTGTTAACACCACATCTATAAAACACCTTGTGTAACACCTCCTTTCAAAGTCTGCACAAACATTGACTTGAACTTTACGATAACTCACATTTCAAATTGGGTAAAATATTCACTTGGATTCAAGGATGAGCTGATAAGATTTTATGAGCTCAAAGTCAAAATCACTTTTGCCTCGATAAGCTTTTTATGTGGCTGTGAAATCCTTGTTGTGTTTGCATCACACTAAGAAAACTGTATTTCAGTTTCTGGATTGAATATAAGGACTAGGATTTGGGATGAGTTGACAAAGATGATATTTTTGTACGACGTGCAGGCGAAGAGGACTGTTTTTTGATTTCTTTTAAACACAAGTTGGATATGTGGGTTGAAAATACATTTGTAGACATCTGTTTATATTTCAATTTGTGTTGACCGCAAGTTCTGCATAAGTAGTAGTAAATGATTTAGTTTCTGGTTGTAAATATACGCTTTATTCACTCGTGGATTAACAGCTCATACTTGGGTCTGGTGAGTCGACTCTTATCATCTCATATAGGGTCAGCAATATAAGCAAAGTGATATATTATGTTTTCCCCCCCCTTTCAAAATGGGCTAAAACCTGCTGCTGCTGCTGCTAACTAGTGGTTGGCGTCTTAAAACTTTGTACATTTCGCCCATTTAAAATCAACATATGCATAGTTTTATAGTTTTATTCTACTTTAAATAAGGGTTTTTGTTCCCTTCCCTCTTCCTGTCACGCATGGAGAACGGTGCAGCCGTTGGAGGGAAGCAAAAAAATATCCGAACACACCGAGACGGCACCATTTAGTCATTAGCACGCAGACCTTTCAGCAGTACATTAGAAGTAAGTGATGTCAAACCTTAACCTTACACTACAGTGTAGTATCTGGGGCACCTGTGATTCCCGCTGAATCCCGCTATCCAGTCTGAACGTGTTAAATGAAACGCAGGGGGGTTGGAGGGTAATTCATTAACGCTACACCAGACAAGCTTTTTTTTTCTTTTATGCAAAGACGTGTTCTGCTTATCAGTCTGAATCCCAAATTGGGGCCACGACAGAGAAGCATCCCATTGCCACTAATTGGAGTGCTGCAGATTCAAACGGCAAAAGCACAAGGAGGCGGCGAGCAAGATGGTGTTAAAAGTTGGTGCCAGTTAGTTAAATAAAAAGGAGAATGGGAGCAGGTTCATTAGATGTGTGTGTGTGTGTGTGCGGCGGATGAAGCAGAACAATTCCGCTCCGCCATTACTGCGAGGATCACTAAACGCACATACTGCGGGGGCCACAGCGAGTTAAAGAGATTATTGTAGGTATTAGCTAAACTGCATTGTGCGGTGCTCGTGTTCAGTCAGCAGTGAAAGGCCACCTCAGCAGGAAAACGCTCCGACGACGGAACGGCACCTGCACAAACTATAGAGAATCACGGCGCTCCACCGCGTGCAATTAGTGCATTTATTGTTACGCAAACCTGCTGTTAACTGTGAGCGGAGCACGACCCAAACCCGGAGATCGACCCCCCTCCGACTGTTGCTGCAGTCATGATGCTGTGAGTGAAAATATGAAAACAAACGGAGGGGGAATAACTGTGAAAGCAGCTTTGAGTTTTAATTGTCATCACGCGACGAATGGACCCTCTGGTGTTTCTAATCAGACATTGAGACATGCAGCAGCAGCAGAGCACAGTGGTAACGACACACCATTTCACACCCACTCATTGGTTGAGCTCCAGTGCAGGACGATCTAACCCTTGAACACCTAAGGCTCAAAATGTGCGTCTTATTTTAACCATAAACTTGTCTTAGTGTCTTAGTTCATTCTTCCAGAACACTTGGAACCTTTAATATCTGGCAGTCACTCACAATTGACTGCATGTTGGAAAGAGTGTACAGTGACAGTTTAAAGTCAAGAAAACCCCCACATTTTTAGAGTTTTAAATGTAGATAAAAACACTGTAGTTGTACATGAATAAGGGATTGGAGTGTTTGTCTCCCAGTGTGCAAAAATAGAAACTTTGTACCTCAGCAGTGGTTTGATCTCCTGAAAGGACCTTCAGGGCAATTTTGGGCACAATTTTGCTGCTCTCTGCTCCGCCGCGTGTGTGTGGGTCAGTGAAATTACCGGAATAAACACACGTCGGTAACTAACGCTAATGTAAAGAGCGATTGTCGCCGACGACGCACTCGGTGTTAAAGGGCAAAAGATGTGTTATTAAAAACCAATAAAGCAGCCGTACTATAGACTGTAGATGGCAGTGTCATTTTAGAATTGATTCAAATAGATTCTGTTATAAGTTGGTCATTCACTACTTTCCACAAAGACAATGGAGAAGATGGTGTTTGACCCGCAGGACGTCAGGGCACCGTTCGTTGCTGTGAAGGCTCAGAACCTTCGCTGGAGGTGCAGCGACACCTTTAACGTGCTGTTAAAGGGGAAAGTAAATGATCGCATTGGCGCTGGGTCTGGTGTGGTCCCGACACAAATCTCCTGGGATTGGGCAGAAATGAGATCGCTGCAGGCTGGAGCCAGGCAAGCAAAAAGGAGGAATGGAGCCCACAGGTGATGTTGAGAAGATTCGATCAGAGAGAAATACATTAACAGACCTTAAAAAATGCCAGTCTGACATATGGAGGGTGGAATTTTCAAACCTTAGCCCAGCACTTCGCAATGGCAAGATGGAGAGATGGCTTCTCAACAGTGACTTTCATCCATTTTACAATGATTTATCCTCCATTTGTTTTTTTTCTTTGTGTGTCTATATAGACCAGAAGTCCTAATGGAGACCAAAACCTGGTCCTGATGAGGTAGAACACCATTTTCTCAGGGTTCGGCGCCGCGCTGCATATTCAAGCCATTATCAGACACAAGCAAAATATAATTTCAGACTCATCTCAACTCCATATCCTTCAGTCCGAATATCCGCTTGTCTCCTCAGAAAGGAGGTTCAATTTCCCCTTAAGCTGACACAAACATTTCAAATGTCCCTTTTTCTTCCTGTTTATTAAAGCCCTCAACACCACCGAGGCATTGGTTGTTGCCTTACACATTTTATTTAACTTTGCTGAGGACATAGAAAATCGCCCGTTACATAATTAGAAATCGCAATTTGGGGAAAGATTAACCGCTCATCATCAACACAGAGTATCTCTTTGTGTGCGGTCGACTCTTCGCCGCCGAGATCACCTGACACAAACGCCACGTATGCGCTGCAGTTGCTATGCGACGACTGGAAGCTCACTTGATCAAGTGCAGGTCTCGCTTATCCAAAGTTGCACAAGTTCTTCCACTTAGAGCGTACTTAGCCGTGAGAGCCGTCCTCATGCTGCGATCTGAAAAAATAATGAGGGGGGAAAATTACTGCGGCTTTTAAGGAAACATTGCTTCGCCCTCGCGACAATATGTTTTCTGTGTGGTTATGTTGTAAAGAATTGTCTGCCGGAGAAAATGGCAGATCGGTGGGGTGATGCTTTCAAAAAAAGAAAAAAAAAAGAAAGACATTGTACTGTGCAAACTTTGATGTGGCCCATGCTCCAGCTAATTCCCTCTTGATTCTGCCACAGGCTTGAGGCCATTATATTATCCGCTGCCCTTTGTACTCAGCCAGAGTATGAAAGTCCCCATTTCACAGGCTTTTTCCTCGTCAATCTCTCCCGGCCAGAGGCTGCTGCAGTGTTGTGTTAGTGACCTTGGGGTGCATTTGCATTGGCATGGATTAGAGGCTGCCTCCGTTGGCCTCATCACGCCCATTAAAATTCAAATCTGTCCATTTGTAATAGTGATGTCACTTCACCTCCGTCTCTCCTGCACAACAGCAGCTCGCGTTCTCCGCTCGGCTCGTACTGCTTTGCATGCGAAGCCTGCGAGTCAGAGTGCTGGAACTGTTTGTGAGGAAGCTGGAGGGCCGAGAGACAACATCACTGAACCAGTGGCTCCGAATATTTTATACCCTCAGGGGCCTCAGGAACCCACATCACAAATGATCAAGTCTGCATGCCTGGCTCATGGATTATTTTGTTTTTGTTTCAGCTTTTCATGGCTTGTTCCTCATTACACTCGGAAAAAGCCAGAGCCATGTGACGAGAAACACGCACACACACACACACACACGCACACATGCGCGCGTGTTTCTGAGCGAGTCAAACAGGAATTAAACCTCTCACAGTGGAGGATGTCTCGCACAACAAGGGTGTATGCGAGAACGCATGAATGCCACGATGTGTGACTCCACACAGATGAGTTTCAAGTTCCAGAGATGTCACTTAATCGCAGAGACGGATACTTTGGTAACTTTCTATGGCAACAGACGATCAGGAAACGCCCGTACGTCCACACAACCTTGTCATTTTTGAGCCGTGAAAAGTCTTAAAGAGCTACTGCCTCCATTTCCGGTCAAACAATCCAAGGCTGCATCCTTTTTCTTACTTTTTCTTCTGACACTTCTGCGTCTGCGACGTCTGCCATTGATGTGGACGGGCAAAAAAAAAAACAAAACAAAAGAAAGACCTTTTAAAAACAATGAGGCACTTACTCACATTAGTTTCCCGATCGGCCGTGATTTAACTGTCAGCCGGGAATGAAAAGAAATCCCCGCTCTCACTTTCCCCCACTGTTGTTTTTCATTAGTCGACGTCCCTGAAGCTAAGTGAACATCTGCAGAGGAGAGAATTCAACTTTGTTTTTGTCTTTGTTTTTGTGTGGACGCGGGCGACTTCTGATACTGAGCTGAAACACTTATCTGTTTTGTTTTGCTCCGTTTTTCCCTCCCGCCGAGCCTGGAGAAGCTGTCGGATATGGGATGTCCTTTTCTCTGGTGTCTGATCAATATCAAAGTTTGAAATAATCCATGTAGCATCACCTCATTAGAGGATGTATGATTAGGTGGATAGATCACTCTCCGATGAGAAGCTGATTTAACGTTACCACATTTCCTCATTTATCCTCTCCTTTCCCACAAACCACAGACATGGGCTCAGATGTAGTCGACAGAATAATTCTTCAGCTCGACCGACCACCAACAGCAGCAGCAGCAATCAAATAAAGACATAACTTCTTATTTAGTTGTTTTGTTTCCGACGAACACTTGACGTTAGTACGACTGGCTTTGGTTTGCAGGGATTTTAAAGTCACGCAGACACGTCCCCTCTCACGCCTCACGGAGAAGGTGCTAACGGGAGCGTGATGGAGGCTGGCGGCGAGCCACAAGTCGCTCTGTTGGAAAAAAACAAAGGGGACGAAAATGGGGGTTCAAATTGGGGGTAAATTGGCCCCCGAAATTGGCTCGCTCAACGTCAACGTCTGCCATATTTTTAGTGACCTTCGACTTGTCAAACAGGGCACTGGAGAGGGGGGGAAAAAAAAAACAACAAGGCGTCATTAAATTCCATAGTTCTACATGCGGGGGTTAATCGAGCATTTAATGAACAACTCACCGAGTTAATCGGAAATATGGAGGTGGATGGATGCTCCTTCTGATGTGCGCGCGTTTCATTCATTATGCATAAGCTGGCACTTGAGTGAACACTTCAAGACAGAGTGAATGTTTGCCGCTTAGAAAACTCTCTGATTCAGAGGATCTTCACCTTGTTACGCATCGTAGCCTTTGTTTCTGCGCTCTCACCTCTTCAGCCGAAGCTTTCTGAACTGTAGACAAACTGGAGACGGAATTCTCTGGGTTCCAGACTGAGGACAATCGCTCAGAGAGAGAGAGAGAGATGCACTAATGTGTCTTCTCACCACACACACACACACACACACGGGTTTGTACGGCTATTCTTCTTTGGACACTGCATTGACTTCCATTCATTTGGACAGGCTTAACAAGGCCCTGGTATACTTCCACGAACAGCCATGTGCATGAGGCAACTGAACTATTAAGTATTAAGCCTAGTGCTGTCAAGCCATTTAAAAAAAAAATGAGAGATTAATTCATTATGATGTGTCATTTTTTTAATCTCACCTAAAACATTGCTGAGAAAAGCCCTTAACTTGATGTATTTTCATTTAAATTCATGTGGCTTTATGAAGTCATTTATTGTTTTAACACACGTGAACAAATGCAGTCATTTAAATTCCGCCGTGTTCTTTTGTCAAACTCCAAATAATTAGAAAATACAAATAAAACAAAACCTCAGGTCCATATAAAGTAGCCCCTCCTCCTAGTCTTAATCTAGCGTCTTCACGACTAGATTAAAAAAAACATAACGCGCTTAATACGACTGTATTTAATTCATCCATCGCAATGAACGCGATAATTTGACACCCCTGACTAAGCCCCGCCCCCACCAAGCAGAAAAAAACATTTGGACGACAGAAGAAGAAGTCATAGAGTTAAACCGCGACCACATTATCAGGACCGTAGTGCAATAATCCCCTAATGAAAATCAATACTTCAAGATGAATACAGACGATTTCAAGGATTCAAGGCCAGCAGTTTTTTCATCCATGTCACCAGAGATAAGAACTATAGGAAGGATCAAAGATTTCTCTCACTACGTCGAAAGAGAGACACAAAATGCTCTGGTTTTAAGGCGCTCGGTCGTCTCGAGACAAAGTGCTTTGCTTTCGCTGGACGACGTCCAAGGACGTTTGTCTCCGCAGTGGAAAAAGAGGCAGAATATGCGCGATGAATTAACGTGTTCTTGCTGCTCCTCGGCTGTTCATTTGCTTTATTTCATGATGCAGCTCACATTTAGATACTTGTTTATCACACTGAAGCAGCAATGTGAAGCTCATGAAAGACACTATGAAATAAAAATATCATCAAACCTGCAGTTCCCTTTTTCCCGCTCTCTTTTACGTGACGCGGGTTTCTCTTTTACAGTCTGAGTCACTCTTCATCGCGGCGAAGAAAAATGGGAAATTAGAAACACACGCTGCTAATTTGTGAATTGTCAAATGGTCGGTAAAAACATCTGCTCGTTCAGCTTGAAGTATTATTGCACCGTGAATATGTTGGTTCCGTTTCAGCGGGGTTTCTGGCGTCACCTTTCCTTTACTCAGTTCTTCTGAGGGGAGCGAGGATCCTTTTTGAAAGCGGTTCTCTGCTCATAATTCAGCAGCCGGACTTCATTGGTATGGATTTGCTTTCAGACGCTACTTAACGTCCGCGCACCTGATGAACTGCGGCGCGACGTAGACGCAGATATTACTGTGATCTGATTTGTATTTCAGTCTCCGAGAGTCCACGGGGTTTGTTCACTGTCTCTGTCGACCTCAAAGCGACAGAAGTCTGATCTTATCTTTGTCTGTGTCGTCACGTCGTTCCCCTTTTACGTACGCTATAAATCAACATCTGTCTTTCTGTCTGCATTCAAGCTGATGAACTAAGGCTGTGCCAGTGTAGTAATACGACGGAATCCGTCCCTCACACACAGAACCAACTAGAGCTGAAACAATGAATCCACTCATCGATTATTAATCTTAAATGCTTCTTAAATGTGAATATTTTCTTCATTGATTTGCTCTGGATAACAAAGAA
This sequence comes from Solea senegalensis, assembly GCF_019176455.1. Classification (NCBI taxonomy): domain Eukaryota; kingdom Metazoa; phylum Chordata; class Actinopteri; order Pleuronectiformes; family Soleidae; genus Solea; species Solea senegalensis. Next base: position 15,204,175 of record NC_058039.1, on the reverse strand, counting down.
ATCATTAAAAGTTAAAACAGGACATTTGAGAACATCATCATTTCCAGGTTTGACGAACACCGATCAATAATTGTTAGGTGCAGCTCTCGGGTTGCACTGAATTATTCTACCATGAAACTGAAATGTTGTGACATTGTTACGGTTACATTCAAACACTCGGGAATCCAGAAAATATACAACATAAAGAAGATCCACAGACACAAAAATACGAGAAAAACTGCAGAATTGCAATGTAACGGTGTGTGTGTGTGTGTGTGTGTGAGTGCTTTGCTCTGATGATGACACATGTGTCGAAGGTCTTGCATCTTCCCCATAAAAAGCACCATCACAAATGTTTGTTCATCCCAGAACTAATCCCGTCAGCGAGAAAACACAGAGCATTGTGGGTACTTTCTGCGAAGCGCCCCGTGCATCGGGAACGGTCCTTCACGCGTTCCGGTGACGTAACGTCCTGAAACGCAGCCGTTCAAGGATACATCCTCCTTAACTCTGTGGAAACACCCGCTACCTCAGTTTAGTGCTCGCCTCCCTCCGCGGGGACGTTTGAAGGCTGATTGCGTCACGCTGCCAACAACTCAGCTGACCTCTTCTGCAGGCTCCGACAAATGTGACCTTCCAGCCCCCGCCCGACTAACGAAGGCTGTATCCTTCCTGGTTCACCGTGAGACACAAATGTTTTGAAAGGAAATATCAGCAGCCAACCACAACACAACACTTGTGTTTTCTATTATACGGTTCATGGTCTACACTCGGCTCCACTCTACTCAGTTTTTGTTTGCTTTTCCATTAGTGACAGCACCTGATTTTTTCTGGTTTAGGTTCCAAGCTTGATTGGTCAGAGAGTGTCGCCGCGCTCCGACGTCCGACACAAGAATCGGACCCGAGCAAAAATACTATGGTACTCATGGTATTATGAGGTACTATGAAGAGTACACGGCCCTAACATCTCTTCAATAGCTCATGCTACACATGCTAAAGAAACACAAATGGCCTTGACGCATTGACTTAGCTTGCTATCGTTAGTGCTGCTTATGGTTATTCCTCCGTTCATTCATTTATTCATCTATGCTTTATTTAGCCAGGAAGAGATACTACATGTCTTCTTCCATGGAGTCCTGCCCAAGATAGCAGAGACAAAAGGAGTCCAGATATGAAACTCACAACAGAATATAAAAGCTGAAAGGAAATAGCTGGCAATTATTTTCCCCATTCATCGAGTTTGGTTCATAAATGTTGAAAAATGCTGATCAGTGTTGCCCAAACCTGGTCATGACGCTGTGTTTTAATGATTTCTTTGTGATGCGGCGCAAGGAAAGGAGAAAACATCCACATTTAGTTATAAAAATGAGTTGGTAATCGATTAATAATCAGTTAGTTTCAGCTCAAGGTTCCAGACTTTAAAATGAACTACAGTTTAAAGACAGCGCGACACTTGAGAGAATCCTTGAGAGAATCCGACACATTCCGCTGTTTGGCTTCAGGGACTTATTCCGCTTTATGTAACGACCGTGTATTTCTGAATTTCCTCCAAAAATCAAAGAAACAAACCAAAGAAACATGTCAGTAAATCCCTGGAGGGCAGATACAATTTATACACCATCACAGCCCCGACTACGTCCTCTAAGTGCTGCATGTAGGTGATGAATAAATGATATCCGCTGGAAAAGAAATATTGCAAGGACTGCAGGATTTTTGAAAAGTTGAAAAGTTTCCACCGCGCACGCCGCCTGATATTCCTGACGCGCCAGCTGTGAGCGCCTTTGTTTTGAACGCAGCGAAGCGCGAGCGGCCGCGGCGTAGGCGCATCGGCACGTGCGCGGCCTCCGCTGCGGTGATTTGACGCCCTGCCGTCGGCTGAAGAGCAAAGTGTTTAGCTCAGACGCGAGAGGAATAACCACACTGTGACTGTTCTGTTAGGCACGGTGACTGTTCTGCACCTCATTAGACGCACGCTATGTGCCGGCTGTCGCCGCGCGCGTGTGTGTGAGTAAAAAAAGAGCAGCTGGATTATTAAGGGGTAAACATTATTTTTGCAAACTTTGTGCACGTCCTTCTTTTCTTTCTTTTTCTTTTTTTACTTTGCTGAAACTAAAACCTTGTCGTGCAAATATTGAAAACCCAACAAACTCAAGTGCAATTTTCAAATGAACCACAAATAAGGGTTAGCACTCTTGCCTTTGCTGTAAGAAGAGCCAGGTTCTCCCCGTGTGTGCGAGGGCTTTCTCTGGGTGCAGATTTGGGGAAATTGGACACTCTAAATTGACCGTAGGTGTGAGAGTGGATGGTTGTTTTGTCTCTTTGTGGCCCTGTGATTGACTGGTGACCTGTCCCGGGTGTGACGCCCACCTTTTGCCCCATGACACCTTGGATTGGCACGGTAGAAGATGAGTAAATGAATGCACCACAAATAAGTGATTTGTGCCTATAAAGCTAACTACATTAATCCTCTTGTGGAGGATAGAGTGGTAGAAGATGGATGGATGGATGCGCCCGTATACTTGTCGTTACGGTAGAACCTCAGGACTTCCGCATAGCGACCGCTACATCACCGCCTCTTCTCAGTACCGTCATTCCTAAACACTTGAATAAATGCCAGATATCAAAAGTGGAAGTTCTCTTGGAAAAATTAGGGGCAGAAGCAAGTTAAGATCTTATGTCTATGAGGGTCCTCACTGTGTGTGTGTGTGTGTGTGTGTGTAGAGTTACCTGTGTGTAATGTGCGTCTGTTCCTACGTCGGCGCTGCAGCAGTGACAGCAGAGCGCAGACACACAGGAATGGCTTTTGACAAGTAACTAATTAGCAATCTGAACAAGATGCCAGTGCTGGAAGAGAGGTCTTTGTTTTTATAGTGACACACACACACACACACACACACACACACACACACACACACACGCACACACAGACACACACAGAGACACACACAGGCTCACCATGTTGTAAAGTGTTTCCTGAGTTCTTTGGGGACCTGCTGTCACCAACATGGAATCTGTATTTAGAAGTGCCACACTGTGCTGTGGTGAAAGGTTAGGGAACACACACACACACACACACGCACACACACACACGTGACGATGGCGATCATGCTTGGCTGCCGCTGGAACTGTTTAAAGACGCGTGACATTTGGTTTCAGCTGAGATAATGACACCCAGGTGCTTATTACTAATGAGGTGTGTGTGTGTGTGTGTGTGTGTGTGTCTGCGGTCGGGTGCGCGTTGTTCTCTGACAAATCAGACAAAACCGAGAGCCAAATAGGACAAATTACCGTCAACAAACACAAAATACAGCCCAACACGCCGTCAAGACAACAACAGCGTGACTTTGATTTTGACGCACACAACATGACGGGGCAGAGATGACCCCGCGGGTACGACAGCAGACGCTTCCACAGCTTTGGGGGCAGCAGTGAAGACAACTCAACTCTTTCTTCCCCTGTGAGAGATGGCGACTGATTAGAGCTGCTGAAGGACGATCGAAGTGCCTGGAGGAGCTGGATATTGTCTCAGGAGGTCGGAGGTGTATTAAGGAGCTCTGAAGGCAAACGGTAGACTTTCTGGAGTGGATTGTGTAAGTGACCGGCTTCTGAAGGGAAGTCTGGGATTTTGAACTGGTAAAGTGTGCTGCTAGATGTTTGAACCACAGAAAATAGTCAAAATATCCCTTTCAACGGGACAAAAAATTATATTTAATTAACAAATTTAGGCGCTCTAAAGTAAACAGTGTCTGCCACTTTCACACGCCGGGCGTCGGTACTTCATGTCTCCTCACGGTGGCGCTGCTCAAATGAATGAGGAATTCTTAGGGCGGAAGTTGAGGGAGTTTATAGCGGGATAATGGGGGAGAAAGCTCCAGTTAGAGATGCTCCGTCCACTCTATTTTGTGAATAAATCCTGCACTTTTAATTTACGTGGTAACGTTTTGTTTTCTTTTTTTCTGCTATATGACTGTCTCACAATATATTAGTTATCGCAGAATCGTGGTATCGTGATATTATTGGTGTCGTGTATCACCTCCTAATAAAAACACTCATAATGACACTGGAAAACTGTTCATAACTGCAAATGTTCATCTATATCAAAGCCAAATCTCTCTGAGATCATCCCTCATACTATAATAATTGTGCTTGAGAACAACTCTCATAGACATTGTAATTGGTTTGTGTTTTTTTAAGTGGCACATAAGGGCAAAATGAAAAGCGTTGAAAATGTCAAAAATAATCAAGGACTTGTAAAGGTTAACGTCCTTAAAAGTCTTACAGTAATGAGGAACAGAGACGCCGTCGTCTGAACACGCCGTGGTTCTGTGTCGCCGAGCGTGGAGAAAATCAGACACGAGAACACTAAAGGAAGACTAAAGGAAGTGCTGAGGTCGGGCGCTGAAGGAACAGAAGCACAGCGGCGTTAATGAAAGAGATGAGCACAGATAAGAAACGTGGACGAACAAGGCCTGCAGAGACGAAATGAAAAAGACGTGAGACGACAGACGGAATGTGAGACAGGCAGAGCAACACACGCGCGACACACGTCTGATTCCTGTTTTTTCTTCCATAATTAAACTCTAGTGGCTGCACATTTTCTATAGACAAACAAGTAAATGGGAATAAATTGCCCAATATTTGATATAAAAGAGAAAAAATACAGCCGTATGTCTTTGTCCTGACTATTGACGTCCAGCTAACAAAGATAAATATACATTTAAAAGATGTAAACAAATATCAGCGTCACTGTGACTCAGTGGCGTCACTACCTCATGTCTCCTTGTGGCGATGGTTAAAGACAGAGGGACAAAAGTTTATAGGGACACTTTGTCTTCTTCAGTGAGACGGAGACGATAATAATATTGCCTGGCGATGGATGGATGATCGCACAATCACTGGATTGTCATGTTATTCTTATTTTTATTGGGGACCATGTATCACACCTCGTATTGTGAGTTTCTCAGTGCTGAGCGATTCTGAATACATATCTAATCTAATTGTTTTGACTGTGATTGTGAGATGATCTGTGATCTCAGAAGGAAAGGTGATTATTTTCACTTGATGATTACTGTGTGATGTTTGTGCAGATCTGTGTGAAACAAAGATGGTTCCCCTCAGGCCGTGGATTATTATGTGTATAGGTCAGGACAATATTTCATCTAAAATGGCCGTAATCGTTTTTGCACTAAGCCATATTGTCATTTTGATCAAATTACACTGACTGGTGATTGGTAATTTCACCAAGTATTGTATTTAAATTGATTTATTATACATTCAAATGATTCACACTCCGAAACCTTAACTAAACACAGCAAGATAAACGATTAAATCCACTTTAAAAAGACAGGAAAACTGTGCAACGTTAACAATAATTGCACTTAGAAAACCCGTAATTGAAATGTTTAAATAAAAACAAGAGTCTTTATGAACACATTACACCAATAACAATACAGTTGAACGCAGCACGTTACTGCGGTTACCATGGTGATAACAGTTAACACGGTCACCTTCACCGTAACACCACTACAGTCGTTTGACATCTTTCTAAACTATCTTGGGAAACATTTAAATAAAAACAAAATCTCCTTTAGATTCAAATCATTGTCAAATGAGGCGGATTAACGTCAGATCTACATGACTCTCTTTGTGTTTCTCCGTGTCGCGGTGTTTACTTTCATTCATTCAACCTCGTGTCACCGGGCAACATTCCTGCATCGCACACAGGAAGCCATTTGTTGTTGTTTTTAGCGTAGTGACGCCGGGTCACGTGAGGCGCCTCCAAACAGGCCGCGTTGTGACTGCGGGACGTCTGCTGCAGTTGGACGGGATAAAGACTTATTGTCCCCACCCGCCCCCTGCGCTGCCACTGTATACACACAAACGCTCCCTCCCTCAGAGCAAACAGAGTCACGCACTGCAGCTTTAACGGACGTGCCAGAGAGAAACAATTAAAGATGCGAAGGGAAGTAGGTCAAAGGATTTGTCCACATGCCACGTGTGTGTCTGTGTGTGTGTGTGTGTGTGTGTGTGTGTGCGCGCGCACGCATTGTTGGGCTGCTGTCAGACAGGAAGTTCAAGACAACAATGAAATTCTTCACCCGTCGTCTACGGTTTCCTGCCTTTGAGAGAAAAACATCACGCCAGGCATCATTCCACAATGGGATTAGATTACCGTTCATTTTGTATTCATCGCTACAGCGCGGGTGGACGCGGGTCCATTTGTGCAGTCTTGACAACGGCAAATGGCTTCCATTTCAATAATACAAGCCCTCATAGGTGTCACTTTCTTGTCAGGAGTCATTTGGTAATAGCAGTCATTATGTTGTCAGCGCGCCTGCTTTTACTGCACCGTGCACCGCGGGCGCCCTTAGAGCCTCGCAGGTGCAGGAGCTGTTGTGACCCCCGCTGCACTTGAAGCTGCTGCTGCTGCTGCTGCTGCTGCTGCCCCGGCGGTCACACGTCACTGATCAGGCCTTGACGCGTCACTCAGATGGATTCTGCTGATCGATTGGTTTTCATTTATTTTTCCTGCTTATGTCAGCTCCTTGCACACCTGTGCACTTCTCCCCGCGTTCGTTGGTTCTTCTGCAAACTTTGCGGCGTGCGGCGGTTTCTTAAAGCTGCAGTGCATATTTTTTTTGTTTTTGCGTTGCTGATGTTGCCTCCGCTTGGTCTTTGTGAGCATTAACGTGTCCTTCAGTCTGCACAGAGCCTCCCAAACTTTTAACTCCTTGATAAAAAAAAAAATACCAGTTGAGCATTTATTTATGTCTCTTATTTCTTATTATTCTTATTGGGTGTCGTTCTTATTGTTCCTCTATCTGTGTGTGTAGTTTATTGTACTTTAAGAATGTAAAATGGGTTGTTTTTAAATAGATTTGACCTTTATGTGAACACAGGCTCTGACAATAGACTGTAAATAATAATGGATAATAATAATCGTCTGGTTTGAAAAGTGAAGCCCCGGATGTAAGATTAAAGTGTGAGTGACGTGAATGCTCTCAATCACTAGTTCCAGGTGTTTTTTTGAGCTGAACATGATGTAAGTTTTGTAAAGTATGTTCCCACTGAGAGGAAGAAAGACGTCTTTAAATGTCCTATTGCAAAGGTTAACATGACACTGGCCAAACTGCGAATCATGAGGCTTGAAAGTGGGAGTCTGTTTCCTTCTACGGACCCGATTGAGGGAGCGTTTGTGTGTATACAGAGGCAGAACCACTGGACACGGTGTTTTCTTCACCTCTAAAAGTTTGAGCTCAGTGTTGTTTTTGCCCTCAACTTTCTTGAAGAATAAAAAATAATGATTCTTCTCAGTTCTGAACCCACAGTGGAAAGTGGAACGACCCGCCAGAGGAGATCAGGGCAGCAAAGCAAGCACATGTTCTGCTCTGACGTCAACTTTAAGAAATTAGATTATTGTTATTTTATCCTTGCTGAATATCACCCTTTTAATTTGATCTCATTTAAAGATCTTACTATTACTGATATCGGACTTTTGCTGATATTAGGATACATATTTTCCCTTTCATTTAGTCTCTTGCAGTGAAATTAACATGACATTTTTCCCACTCATGTTGCAGCAGATGTAGATATACATTTTCTTTATTAAAGGTTAAAAAATTGATGCCGGCATAGAAGTCGAGGAGGAGGTAGCAGCTGTAGTCATTAGTCATATCGGCAGATATCCGATTTTAAAGCCAATATCGTGCCAATAATATTGTGCATCCCTAATTATTACACCGAGTAAGCTTTATCAGTTTGAAGCGGTGTGAATCAAACTCGTTTTTGTTCACCCTTCCTTCGCTCCTGCGAGATATTGACTCGGCTCTTTACTGTCTCAACATAATCAAATGGAAAGTGGGCGATATTGAGCTGTAGAACTCGCTGAAACAGAAACTAAAAATGTGTGCAATTATTGTCTATCTGCTTTGAGATATAACATTGGAGTTGTATTGTTTTGGGAGGTCTCTGATGAAGTCAGCCAGCGAGAGCGAGAGCGAGAGAGAGAGACAGAAGCACAGGCCTCGGATTGTTTTCCCTCCCGATCTCAGTGTGAAGAAAAAAGAAAAACAAATCTTCAATTTTTTAACTGATGAATAACAATCTGACCACACACTCCACACTGATGAATCACTCCCGACTGTTTGCTCCCGTTGGTGTAGCGTTGGCAACTGGTTTATATTTAAACACATATATATATATATATATATATATATATATATATATATATGTAGAGAGAGAGAGAGATATGCGGCGTAGTAGAGCGTTGATAGTAGCTGCTTGTTTCAAGGTCGGTAATTAAATTTTCGGTTTCAGACCGGCGAGGAGAAGAAATCCCTCAAGTGCAGGGAGAAAGAGCTCGATGAACACCTATGATTCCAAAGAATGATGAGATGCGGATGAAACCTTTCATTGAACGCAGAGAAAATTGCATGTTCTAATAAGAAATGCTCCGGGAGGAGACGCATGATTATGCACAGGCTGCATGTGATGCCAAACTACTTTTATAGGAAACATAATGCCACGTGTTTCTCATTAGAAAGAGTTAAAAAAAACACATACAGTGTAATCATGTTATGAGGTCGTGTCATACATTTGAAAAACTGTCAAAAAGCCGGATGAGGAAAGTGTTCAAAGAAGCATCTTAATCTTTCACTGGAAATACATTTTAATTATTAACGCGTTCTCTTTATAATACTAATAAAAAAGAGATGGATTTTCTGAATGATTTGAGGGGAAAATATCTGTTTGAAGTTTTGACTTTGCATATTCCAATTGTGACTGGATCCATGATTCAGGTCAGTGTTAACGATGAACTTTTAAATTTCAGCCTTTGCAGTTTGCTCAGCCTTGGATTATGAATTGTGACTTTGAAATAGAAAGTTTGAAAGTTTATAGCCCTTAAAGGGTCTTTGTAAATCGCCCTGAATAGACATGGGTCATTGAAAGTGCTTGAATTTGGTGCAAGAAAGAAATGAAGCTGGTATTTAGGTAAGTGTCTCCCTGCATTACTTAATGTACGTAGACAAGTCATAATTACTCGCGGTGTTGTGGACACTGTCTTCTGTCTCTCTCCCCGTTGACGTGAGATTCCAGGCAGAACAATGAGCAAATGACGTGACGCCTGGGAAATGAAAATTCCCAAAGTCTGACTTTGTCCAACATCCCAAGGACAATCACTTGCTGCAAATCAATAAAAGTGGACGCCATGGGCGAAGCGGCTCTGACAAGTGGCCCTCCCTCTCTTAAGCAGGGAGGGCCACTTGTAACGTGTTTATTTTTGGTCCTGGAAAGTCCTTGAAAAGTTCTTGAATTAGATGTAAATCCAAGTTGGGGGAATCACTATCTTAGCACATGTTTTAATGGACTAGTCCTGGTTGTAGCATATCTGCGAGAGAAGAATAGGTCGTTTCTATGTCCACGATGGTACGTGAGGACCCCAATGTAAACAATGTAAGTATTGAGAGGCCTTAAGAATGAGGAAAGTCCACTGAGTTCTGGTTTATGAAGAGTCTTTAGTGCTTGGACACAATGGTCAAAGTCTATGTGAGCTAGATTTAAAAAAAAAAAAAGCCTGGACTATGGACATGACAGTCCGAGCTTGTGAGGAGATGAAAAGAGGAAGAATGAGGGTTAGTTATTGTTCAGTGGGCTCTCATTGTGTCTAATTAAATGGGAAAGTCACTTCCTGCGTGAAGATAAACCGCTTTGTATGATTTGCAGCTCCACGGCAGCGACTAAACGGATCCTGGAGTGAAACAGTCCTGTCGAGTCTGAATATATGACGTCTTTAAATATTAATAATATGGACAATCCAGCATTGCAATATGGCAGTTTGCAGAAATATGGGACAGCTGCCAAAACCTGGGACGCTACGTCTTCTTTATTGAGTCTCACCCTGCCAGATGCTTGGTCACTTCCTTAAAGCTGCACAGCGGCAGTATTGAAAAGAGTCTTTCTGTTCTGAACACGGTGTTGGGGACATCAGATCACCCTGCAAGTCTTACATCATGGAGGATTCTTTTTGTTCCCAAACTTCAAACGACTCCCTCCAGAGCTACACAGGACATATACACACACACACTGACTATTAAAGTGAGCCTCGGCTATTGGATTCTTTTCCTTGACGCGTTTTCACACTTAAACAACTGTATGGATCCTTCTGTGTAATTAAGTCAAGTTATATTTGTGTACTCGGGTTTGCTCCATTGGAAGGAATGACAGGCAAATGTTACGTATAATTGAAGCAAATCCATGTTTTGTCAACTCATGCATGGTGAGGAAATAAATCTTGTCGCACTGGAGTTAATAAGAGCGCATAGGCTACAGATGGAGGCGTGTGCCGTTTTACAGTTTGCAGTGATTGAGATTCAAATGGCGTTTGGAGTCGACGCTCGCAGGAGCGACGCATTAATTGAAAAAAAAAAAGAATAAATAAAGCGTCAACAGTCATTTCTTTACATGCAGGGGAATAGAAGCCTAAAGCGAGAGCTGGTAATTTGTGTGTTCAAGGCTCAATCCAATTTCACCCCTTGCCACTGCCACTTAGCCCTACCCCGCCATTTAGCGTGTTCTTGTGTTGGAGTATTGTTTCCATGGCTAAGGGCTAACCCATTCATGTGGGTCGTAGGTGCCAATCCCAGCTGACTTAGGGCGGAAGGCGGGGTAAACTCCATGCAATAAAGACCCTTGTTCTGACCGGGTCACGAACGCTGGTCTTCTTGCTGCAAAGGCAACATTGCTAACCACTACACCAACCGTGTGGCCCATAAGGGCTAACCCCTCAAACTAAATTATTTAGGAGCACACTTCTGATTGGAGCGATGTGAGATTCCTTCAGAATTATCCGAATAAAGAGAAACTAACATTATTGTCGTCAAGCTAACGTTGGTTAGCGTGTTTTGTAGCTACGCTAACTACAAGAAAACCTGTTTTCTGTCCATTTTACAAACGACAAACATGATTCACAATTCCCAGGAAGTGGATATGTTGTGGCATCTCTGCTCAGCGCGTAAGAAATGCTTATAAGCGGTTTCTCGATCTAGTATTTGCCAAGTTCGGTCATTGCAATTGGAACAGCAGCGGATTTCCTTCTTCTTCTGTTTGAATGGTGCCAAGCACTTGATAAATCAACATGTACATATAAATCTAAAAGTTAAATATTAATAATATACTAACTTTAAGTCAGGTCAGTACTTTTTCATAAAAAAAAAAAGAAAAATTTGCTATTTTAGTATAAGTGCTAACCATGCTACGTTCTTTTTGGAGAGTAATGATGAAGCTAGTGTGTCCCATTTTGCAGGTTCCAAGGGGTAAGAGAAGGTAAAGATTGCCTAAGAGTTGTTGAATGATGAATGAATGAATGAAGGAATGAAGGAATGAATGAATAACTGGTTGACCTTTGTGTCACTGTGTGTCCCTTCTGTGGTCTTTCTGGAAAAGCCAAAGATTATAGCAAGCTTTAGTCTTAGAAAAATGGCAGGGAGACACAACACCGCTACAGAAAATGATGTCCAGTGTTTTGGGGCTGAACATTATTGATCCAAATGGTAAAAGACAAAATATTGAGCGTTGTCCCAGGTTGTTGCTACAAGCATTCATGGCTAATAGCTGGGGAGATGAATGTGAGTCGCAGCATTTCACCCAGAATGTCGCAGGAATTTACATCGCGGCCAAACGATGAAGAAATATTCACCTTTTCACTTCAGTTCTCTCCTTTTCGGTCTGCATAATGCTGATTAAACACATTCCCAGTGGTGAAGAACCCATTTAAATCCTAAGTTTAAATGGGTTTTTGACCAGTGGGAATAAGGTGTGACTGACCCTCGCTTTGAAGTATGTTCCAGGCAGATGTAATTGCAGATGTATCCGTCGGCTCCACTGACTGATTTTGATCTGATAAACTGTGCCTGGAGTTTCTCCACCAAGGCCGTCCTCTCTTATGTATGTCGATCCAGAGAGACAGTGAGCGTCCTCTGAGCGTGTCTCTTCGGCCGCGGACTCGTATACACTGCGAGAATATTAATAGAACCTCAGCGGAGACACGGATATGGAGCACCATGCCAGCAGTGTATTAAATTGACAATCAATAGGTTCAAGTTGCACATCAGTCCCAGTCTTCCCGTATCACAGGAAAACAGAAATGAGTTCATTTTTGAAGATTCATCATAAAGGATAAAGGGCCTGGACAACATGGATGTTTACCTCCAGCAGAGATCAGGAGGTGGCAGAGAGAAACTGCAGCTCGTGCTCAGATATTTCTCCATGTGCTTAAGTCGCTTCTGTCACTTCCTTTATTCCCGCAAATACCAGGGTTGTATTTCTTTCCACTTTTCCCCCCGCAGCTTCACAGCAGAGCGATGAGCCAGGTTTTTACATGTTCAGCATCATCATCCTTCAATAAAGTATCTCACTGCTCTCGCCCTAATGAAACTCACTCTTCTAACATTAACCACATGGGTAATTTAGTTTTTGGCAATGACAAATCACCTCGTGTACAGAGTAAAAACATCCACGCCCTGTGTTAATTTCATTCTCTCCATCGTCTTTGTCATATTTTTTTGTCATCAACAGCGAGGCGTTCAATGCAAATTAGGTGAACGGGTCCTCGTGGAGAAAAACCTCACGTTTTCAGTATCAATCTGCTGAATCTTTGCTCCGTATAGAAATTGTAAAGATGCTCTCAGGTCTTTTAAAAGCACAAATTAAAAAAAAAAAACAACTTTAAAATAAAACTAAAGTATGCAAGTAAGTCACGAAATTAACTTTGAATGAACTTACAGTATATATGATTTTATTGTACCCAGTTCACATCTCAATGAATCTTAGGAACTCTAATAATTCTCTTCCCCCCCGAGTGATGTAACCTTGATTTTCCTTTTGACCTTGTCGGCCTAATGTAGCCTGAGGGTTGTTTTGAGTCCAGGTCACTGCGGGAATATTTTTCTCAGAACCCAGAACTCCACACTTTGCGCCTTTTCTCTCCTCCTCGCCAAAACTCTGCCAGCAACACAGGGAAGAGCTCAAAGGGCGAAAAGAGGCATTACATCAGATAATGTTAGGAAAACTCCAGGGAAACCCTGCCAGCAGCTATTTTCATATTGATGTAATGCACTGTAAAATGTTCTGGCATCTTAACCCCGGAAAGCCCACACTCACTCCAAAAAAAAAAAAGAAGAAAACAGATAAAAGAAAACATGTGGGGCCAGAAGTGCACTCTTCACTGTAGTATATGCAGATGAGTGGTAAAGCAGCCAATTAGGAGACAATACACCCTGAAGGTGTTTACTTTCTTACGGGTTCAAGAGGTGTTTGTTTTTTATCCGAAAAATGTGCATTTATGTTTGAATTTGGGGGTGAAAGTTCAAACTTTGATGTTAAAAATAAACTTTCCAGCTCAATACATACAGCCTGAAAGCCCATCAGACCTTCTGACATAATTACTGCATAGTCCAGCAGAGGGCGCTCTGAGCACAGCGAGTAGATGCTTGTTTGGTTTCGGGGTCGAGGGAAGGTTTTTCCACCGGTTATTTTGGTGAAAACGTGAAATCCCCGATAAATGAGAAAAGTTTCCACCTGCGGTGATAAAGGAGCGAGTGATGTCATCAGTTTCATACATAGTAGGCAGAAATAGACACTTTGGTTTGCCAGTGTGGACAGATGTGTTTGTTTAAAATAGATGTCTGTTTGAGATGAAAGAGTGAAAAAATGTGCACTTGGTGTGTGCAGAGAGACAGATGCCGGTGCAAGCTGTGGTAGCGGTGGGGAATTTGAATGTTTCATGAAATGACTGGCCGGATTTGTTTTTTATATCGGTGATACAGGCCCCCGATCGAGGTAATGGGATTGAGAACAACAAAAACACTTACATTGAATTTACAACAGTCGCGTCTCGGTGCAATGCGATGGATCAGTGAGGCATGAAAGAAAGAGCTCCGCTATTTAAATCACTGTTATAAACGTGCTATTTAAAAAGCCAGGTACAAAGGCAGTGTTTCCAAGAGGCTTTGGTCATTTGTTTAGTGCAGTGTGTTCAAGAAAGTTCAGACTCCGGGGAGATTTGAAAATGATTCATCCAGAAGATGGTTTTTATGAAGCGCAGAAGGCGTTTTACCGAGGTAGACGGAGGAGAATTAAAGTTGTTGACACAGTGTGTGTGTGTGAGTGTTCCTCTGTAATTTGAATTGACATTTATAAACACGGGTGTTGAAAGCAGATAGAAAAAACAGGCAAATCTTAAGTTAAGTGCACCGATTTTGTCAGAGCCTCCTTCAAATATTTACTTGGCCTTGTAGTGAAGACTTAACCTAACCTGACTGAAATACCATGGTTGGAAACTACCAAATTGTTCCTTTTAATGGTAGCTTGGGGTCATGGGGTCATTGAAAGTGCTTGACTTTGTGCAAGAAAGAAGTTAAGGTGATATTTCTGTGAATATCCTGTTTGTTACGACGCCACCGACTATCCCATGCCCTGCGTTGCTTGACGTACGTAGACTAAGCCTACGGCGAACAAACGACGGGTCATAATCACTAGCGGTGTCGTGGACGTGAGATCAATGAGCGAAAAAAGTTAAGCGTGAGAGCGCAAATGACGCCGCGATGCCTGAGATATGAAAATTCCAAGATCTCTGTCTCACCAAGGAAAACTACAAAGACTGACTTTGCCCAAGACCCCAAGGACAATCATCTGTCCAGACGCACGAAGCGTGCTGCAAATCCAATACAAGTGGACGCCATCGTGGGCGAAGCGGCTCTTACAAGTAGTCCTCCCGTCTTAAGCTGTGTTAGCACATTCGGTCCTTGAATTTGAGGGAATGGGTCCTGGAAATTGCTTGAAAAGTGGTAACCGTGGATTTAAAAAAAAGTCTCTAGCAACTTTTGTTTACCTGAAGGCAAAAGACAAATTGGGGCCACACGGAGGGCTCCTCTACTCACGCCTCCCCCTCCAGTCCATCTTTAGTTGACCCTCACATAGGAGAATGGTTTCCTCCTTGTTATTCATTGGTAAATGAATCGCTCTCTTGCAATCATTGTGTTTCGGAGTCTGGAGAAAGACGTCCTAAACGTTTGACGCCGCCAAGTTATCCTTGGTCGTGAAAGTGTGACAAGTGCCATTTCGGAACCATTCATCGTACGGCCGAGGACCAACCTGAAGGAGCCACAATCGAAGATCTAGATCTTAACCCCACGGTCTAGCATCTCTGTTGTTTTAGGTCTTTGTTGTTCTTTTGACTGCAACAAACCAATATCATACTGGACTTTATATAAACATACTTTAAAAAGAGACACAAACTTCCACTCCAACGATCCTGCGAGCGTTTCTCTCGTCTCACGTCTGTAAATCCAGTCCTTCAGTGACGAGTGTGTGTGTGTGTGTGTGTGTGTGTGTGTGTGTGCGTGTCCCAGGAAATCCTGTTGTAGCCGAGTCTGAATGACTGCGGGTCATTTCAGCAGGACATGAGGTTGATGCAGGACGTTAAACAAACACACACATCCGGACAGGATCACGCGCCTCAGTCGGGTGATGAGTTTTGCGAATAAAAGGGAGACGGAAACAAGCGAGGTGAGGAGACTCATGCAGGGGCAGTTGGTGCTAATATATGTTTATATTATCACAGATCCGGTATGTGCCTCTCTGCTGCGCTTTCCTATACACTTAAACCTCTGATTTATTTTCTGTTTCCTTGGTGAGGTCCTGACCTCCGTGTTGGATCCGCCGGCGTGCATGCATACCAGCGGATTTATGGGATGTTTGGAGATCGCAAAAGTCTCATCCTTGCTACAGCGCAGACGTGACAAAAGCAAAAAGCAGAAACCACCAGCGCAGGTCTAGGCTGTGGACCGCAAACGCAACGGGGTTCCGCCACCGCCGCTGCCGCCCGCGTGGTTCTGGTGTGGTTCCGTGGTCAGGAACTCTGACCGCAGATCAAAGGAACGTGTTCAGAGCTTAATAACGTCTGCGCTCTGACAGGAACCACAGAAAGTGAGCGGATGTGAAGTGGATCTGGAGAGTCGGCACTTTTTCCTCCCTCCTTCTGTGTCGGCTCGGTTTCCCGGAGATTCCGCGCTGACAGACGCCGGCGCTCTTGTGTGTGTGTCATAAAAGTGTAATATTCATGTGTAGCCATTTACTTCCACGAGCTCTCTCCTTGCGCACCTGCTATCCTGCACTTTAATTATTGACTTTCTACACTTCCCCGAATTACGTCTGAGAGTGAGCCAGATACAGATCGCTTAATGACACAGTATTTTTGAAATGGAGAAATAGTGGAAATCATAAGAGATTTGTTGTCATCACTGAAAAATCTGCCCACATTACCGCCTGGTGTATTGAGGCAGCTATCAGTGCAGAAATTGCAATCTTTCCCTCTTTTGTGAAGGATTTCTCTCTCTTCCTAACAGCCTGATACAAACGCAGAGCGCTCGCTCTTTGCTTCTGGAGGAGCCGGCGCCGCGACCTGATGCTCACCGCTGATGCCGATTGATAAACAGAAACATCCTACATATTTTTCCGCCCGTTTATCCGCGTGGAGAGATGAGATACGATTCAGAAGCACAATAAAAACCTGCTTAGATGTGTTTTTATTCCACCCCTGTGCTGTCAAAGTGCATTTGGAGGGATGCTTTTATTCCTCCATGACAGGAATGAAGCTTTTTCAGAGGAGGATGGCAGATGCCACGAGTTGAACTAGTTGAGTGTGTCGCCCTCGCTGTGCGCGCCAGGCTTTTTAAAAACTCCTCACTGAGTAAAAAGCTTTGGTTTGATTCAGTTTGGTAGTTCAGCGTGGACACTCTCCAGTTTGTACACATTCATGTGATATTTTTGAGGTCATCTTTGTGAGGACATTTTGACCTTGTGGGGACATGATTTTTATCTGGGGCCCCACAACTTTAAAGAGACTTTTCAGGGTTAAGGCACAGAGGTAACAAAATATCCGTTCATGTGGACGATTCTGAATTGATTCGCAAATGTCCAAATTCCGATCATGTCAATTATTTTACCTATGTATTTGACGCAAAACAGACTTCCGAAGTGCAGCACGCCGTCAATCGGATGCTTTAGGGCAGGGGTGTCAAACGTATGGCCCGGGGGCCAGAACCGGCCCGCCAGAGGGTCCAATGCGGCCCACAGGATGAATTTGTTAAAATTTCACACTACGATTACAATCTAAAGCTCTTCCAGATACCTGTGACTAAATGTTTGTGCCTTTTTAGATCCAGTGTGATGTGTACATAGTCCATTTAGGCACGATATTGTTGAAATTATTGAAATTATGAAATTATATTTCTTAAGAAATTTCATGTTTTGTAAAAATATCCTTCATTAAATGTAAAACAAAGGAGAAAAAAAGCAAGGAGTTCTTGTTGTTCATAGGTTATTATGCTATTATTTAACTATTTTTACTGGTCCGGCCCACTTGAGATCAAATTGTGCTGTATGTGGCCCCTGAACAAAAATGAGTTTGACACCCCTGCTTTAGGGGGACGGCGATGGCGACACTCAAACAAAACCAAAACAGCAGTCACAGCCTCACAGGTGAAAGAGGGAGAGCCACACGAGGGACATATTGCACGTAAAAGAACGACTCAGCTTTCATTTTGTCTTAAATATGTGACTTGTGATTTAAGATGTTACTTCTCTAAAATGCAGCTGCAACGTTCCAGTTTAGTGTAATGACTGATAAAGGAAATGCACAAAAAGACAAAGACTTTCCAAAGACTGAAAGTGCATCAGCAATGCATGGATAATGGTTTTATAAATGAATCATGAGGCATCTTAATTCCCACCCCTATGAATATGTGTATGTATCTATGTATATGTATATGATGTCATGACGAGTGTCCAACAAGGAAAGCACCATCATTTCACTGCATGGGAACCTTTGGTTGACACTCACACACACACACACACACACACACACCAAGGTTGACCAAAGTGCTTTACAGAATTAAAAGACACCAACATAAAAGGTGTAAAACATAAAATCACTTAAAAAAAAAAGAAGTCAAACGGTAAAATAGTGACATACTGGAATAGTAAAATGAAAGAAATCACATAAAAGTGTCAGGGTTGACTAGTTTTATGCTGAAGTGAAGGCCACAGAGAAGAGGTGGGTCTTTAAAAGTGATTTAAATAATGATCAGTGGTGAGGGCAGATTTCATTTCCATGGGGAACCCGTCCCAAAGTTTAGGGGCAGCTACAGAAAATAAAAAAAATAAAAAAAAAGTAAAATGACCGGTGTGATGTGGCCTCTCTTCTTTTTCCCCACGTTCACTGACTTCCATTCATTTGTACAGTGTAAACAGAGTGTCACCTTTACCTTAGTCATCATCACTTCTGACTCATTAGGACCACGGTCATGTCGTAAAGCGCTAACAAACACACACCACACACACACACACACACGCACATTGACGTTAAGGAGCTGGAATTGAACCCAAAATTCCACCTGACAGGACGTGCCCGGCTGTGTGTGACGTGCGTTTGTTCCCCCGTAACCAAGGCGACCGCAGAGAAAAGGTCCCGTTGGCGACGACGAGATAGGCAGCTGTAGAGCTAAGTAGCAGCTGTTCATTCGCAGCCACATCTGTCAGCGTTGCCACTCGGTTCGTACACGGAGCGCAGAGTCCGTGTCTCAGGAGGAGACAAGGTCTGTGTATGAAAACACCAGCGCGCCGTCTTCACCCTGCTTTCACATCCGCGGTACACAGAGCTCAGCGCCTCAATTTCATCCCCCACAGAACTGTGTCTCTCGTTTTATTGTCTCCCCTCCCTCCCACCCAAATGAAACATATAATTATGTAAAACATCCGTTTACACACTCGGTCGCCGCTTCGGTGCAGAGAAGCCGTGCGAGTGTTTGCTAACCCAGTTCAGCGGCGTGCGTACGACGACCCGCCGCAACGCTGAAGCACAACAATCAATAGTTCACAGCTGCAAGGTGCTTGCCGATACGCCAGTACATCCCATAATATCTCCGTGGCTCAGAGAACATCTGCTGAACACAATCACTCTCATGTGCAGCGTGTACAGCACATATCAGGTTATCTCGGTTCGCTCACTTGGTTATTTGTTGTTTGAACTTTCTCTCGTTCTTTCTTTATTGGATTGTAATTGTTTCTCTTTATTTCTCTTTATTTCTCTTTATTTCTCGCTCTTTCTGTGTTTAGAATGTTTCTCTGGACCTTGAATGAGAGCAGCCAGGGCCGGCACAAATCTTCATGGGGCCCTGAGCTGAATTTCATTTGGGGCCCCGCCCCCGAGTCGTTAAATAAAGTAAAAAGTGGCGTTCTTTACACCCTAGAGGGCGGTAAAATCACAAAAGTATACTTTCAGTGAAGCAGAGTGTGTTCATACTGAACTTGAATTAAACAAGTAAACCAGTTTAACGACTTTGGTTTAGTCATTAGCTCAACACTATTTAAATAAAGATGAATTATATCTAAAGATATTAAGATATCTTTAATATGTTAAAATCTTTCTCTCGCTGTCAACTCAAACTTTATTTATTTAAAACAACAGCATTTGACCAAAGTGCTGTACAGAAGGTTACATCCAAAAATATGTAAATAGAGAGAGAAGAATTGGGTTTTAAGGGAGGATTTAAAAGTCTTTATGGTCTGTGAAGTTCTAATACTTTATATAGAGGAGGAGACTTAAGTCTGGTTTCAGCAGTTGGTCAGAAGAGCCTTAAGGTCTTCAGCAGACCATTGAGGGCTTTAAAAACAATTAATAGAAGTTTAAAATCAATACGGATTCGGACCAGGAGCCAGTGGAGGGAAGCTAAGACTGGCGTGATGTGAGTACAATGAACACTTTAAGTATAAATTGTATTACGTCTGTGTTTAGTATGTGTTGTATATTCATCTTCTAATGGCCTTGACCATAGTTTAAATATATAGGATATTATTGCACCCAATAAAGCGTGTATAAGCACTGAAATGTACATATTTATGGACGAAACAAACTCGTCATTTCATGTAAAAAAAAGTCAGTGTCGAGCTGGTGAAAAAACGGGAAATGTCACGTTTAATACCCACATTCCTTCAGTTATACTTTCAGTCGTAAGCCCCGCCTCCAGCTCCATTTGATTGGCTGCCTGGGCGGAGTGCGACACCTGATGAGTTCTGTGATTCTACGCCTTTGTGTTGGAAGCTACATGAATGTGCGTGGTATTTTCACCCATTCACACACAGTCAGACACGCACACGTGTGCGAAATGAATGAATCGCTACTGTCATTCGTCTATTCATTCGCTCATTATGTCACCCTCTCCTCAGCATCTCATCGTCTCTGCTCCTCCACCGACTCCACATTCTCTCATCTTCCTCCTCGTCGTCATCGTCTCACTCTCTCTCTTCCACGTCATTCCATTATTTCCCAGTTCTCCTCATCCGTCACCTGCCACGTCCTCCTCATCCTCTCTCTCATCATCTTCCCTCTTCATTTGACACTCTTGACTCCTCCGTCGTTCCCGCCGCTGTAGGCCTCCACTCTCTCTCTCTCTCTCTCATCCGTCTCCCCTTTTCATCTCCTCCTTTCACTCCCTTCAATAAATAAATCACACTATCCCCCTCAAAGAGATAAGGATGAAGACAAGGCGACGACGACGATGAAGATGATGTGCCGTTTAACATATTACTCCTCTTTTTTTCCGGCTCTTTTTCAAACAGGGAGATAATTAACGCGGCTCTCTCATCAAAACAAAGTGTGTTTAGAATGTTTTCAGGACAAACAGTCGCGTGAATTAACTCTTAATTCTTAATTCTGTTGTGTTTTGCGAGGATTATGATCACTGGTCCAGTGTGTGTGTGTGTGTGTGTGTGTGTGTGTACGTACACACCTGGTATCCCTTATGTTGTGGGGACCTAAATCTGTTTACACATCCACGCTATGGGGTCAAAAACCCAGTTCAAAGCACATGTTTAAAAGTTAGGCTTAGGTTAAGATTAGGATTAGGCCAGTTAAGGTTAGAGAAAGTCTCCAGAAAATGAATGACAGTCAATGTAATGTCCTCTGAAGACATGGAAACCAGTGTTTTGGGACCTTTTCTTGCATAAACACTGACCTTATCAGGACCAGCAGTGCTCATTTAGACCAAAACCTGGTCCTAATGAGACCTGATTTCTGAAGATAGTTTGAATTGTGGTTGGGTTCAGGTTAACTGGTTATAGTTTAGGCTCTGGTTATAGGCCGTCAACGGGAGTCCGTACAGTAAAAAGACACGTTGTTCTGAACATAGGCACAAGGACGCTGTGATTGTCCAACTTCCCAGAATGCTTTGCAGCGCTCGCACACAAAGAAAGTGGCATTCTTACTGTTGTGTTAAGACAATGAAGGCATGAAGGCACGGAGACAAACAATCACAGTTGTGCTCACTTCTGCTGTTCATCTCCGGGTAAACACACACACACACACACAAATGTATCTTAGTGAGAACACATACTCGACATAAAGCATTCCTTAGCCCCTTACCCTACCCTTAAAACTAAGTCTTAACCCTGAAAAGGCCCTTTAAAGTTGAAACAAATGTCCTTACAAAGATCCAAAGACATGTTTACACACACACTGGATTAAAAACATGTCAAATATGACTCATTTGCAATTAATGAAGACGTTGTCCCATAAACTATGGTGTCGCGTGTTGTCTGTGAGCAGGTGTCCGTGCAGGACACTGTTGCGGCTCCTGTTACAGACCCATGAACTTCTACATTAGATCTGGGTCTAAGCCACAAACACAGCCAGACAGCGGGGATTAAAATCTGATTTCCCAGGACTTCCCCTGAAGGTGGAGCATTAAATGAAATTGGATTTCAATCCTTCACTTTCTGTAACTCGCAAATGTTAATCTACAGATCACAGCTTAAGGGGGGGGGGAAAAAAGAGATGCGAGTCAGATGGATCCGTTTAGAGGAAGTCGCCTCGCACCAGCTGTCGTCGGGAATATGTCGTCTTATAGCGTCACATGCAGATGAGGCTGTAAGGACAGTTTAGTTTGTCTCCTCGTACGTACGTTTGCGTGCTTATTTAAAAGGGACGCAGCATGTTAATATTAACGTCAGCATTCAGCGCGCGTAAATATGCCGGAGTTAGGCTGTTAATTATAATCCGATAATTACTTCTACTCGTCACGCGCGGCGCACGTGTTCGCTCCTAATGTGGTTCCTCACAGGTTTAACGGCGACTTCCCACTCTGCTTTAAAGCTCCACTTTTTAATTCACGGAATATATTTCACGTTCTGACAAATACTGATTGCAAAAGCGACCCCCTTCACCAAAGTCCATGGAGAAAATCAGTGATTTACTGTCATGGAACTCAGGGGCTGTTGATCCACTGCTGCCTTCTTTACTAAGTTAAAATCACAGCAGCAGACCAGCAGCAGCAGCAGCAGCAGCAGCAGATAAGCAGCAGCAGCAGCAGCAGCAGCAGACCAGCAGCTGCTGGAACCCCCATGAGGTAAAAAAAACACTGATTTTCTCAGTGGAGTTTGGTGTGGGAGAATCTGCCGTTTTCCAGTTTCCTGTCAGAAGTTCTGCAACAGTGAATAAATCCGACTATTAACACCCTGTTTTTCAGTGGTGGCGTTGCACACGTTGATCTCTCACGTTGTCTTATTCGTCACCATCTTTCTACTACGCGTGATTCATCGCTTGGAGTTGGCGGCGGCGGCGGCGGCTGAAATGATCTGGTTTTGGCCAAACGTCCCCGGAAGCGCAAACAGAGGCTCATGTTTGAGAAGGAGAAAGTATTGAAAACAGAATTGCGTCTTCCTGCCGTCGTGTTGTTTTACAGCCTGTGACCAATATGCGACTCCATTCTCCGCTGATGAATCCAACTGAGATGTAAATTCAAATCCAGCGTCAGGCCCGGCGTCTCGTCTTCTTTTTTTTCTTTTTTATTGCGCTGTTTACGCTCCGTCTCTGTGATGCAGCAGGATTTTTCACACAAGAAAGAAAGAACATCACAAAGTATTTCAAAACATGTCTGCAATAAAAAGATAAGGTCATTTTTTTTTTTTAGATTTATGGGATTGTGCGGGCAAATGTGTGTTTTTAATCTCACATATACGTGTGTGTGTGTGTGTGTGTGTGTGTGTTGAGAGAGTCCTTGGCTCTTTTATGAAGTGACCAGTTGAAACAGCAGAGGTTACTGCGCGCCGATGATTGTCCAATCACACGCCGCTTATTTTATGGAGGTAAAGGTTGCAGAGGACGGAGGAAAAGCTATTCTTCACCGCGTGATGTATAATAACGAGTGCGAGCGGCTGAGAGAAATGGAGACGGTGGCAGAGCAAGGTGTGTGTCTGTGTGTGTGTGTCTGTGTCTGTGTGTGTGTGTGTGTCTCTCAGCCCAAGGACCTTCTGTTCCGTAATTAGTTTTTTCCTGTGGTATGTTTTCCGTCCTCCCTCCCTCTGCTCTGTCCACCAATCCATCCATGCAACAGATTGCTATGGTGATTCTGAAAAATCCGGAGGATCACGCCTCACACACACACACACACACACACACGCAGGTTTGCACTGCTGTTCTGCTGAGGACGCCGTGTTGGAGACGACTGCACATTCGCAGTAAATCACCACCTCACTGTGTTTTGCTGTGGCACATTTCACGCGCGCCGAAGCGCACACACGTGACGTCAAAGTGTGAGTTGCCGCAGCCCGAAGCCTGTGACGTGATCGCGATGATGTCATTTGTTTTGGCGAAACTTAAAGCGCAATCCTCCTGAACTTAATCAGTCGCTTGGAAGGACCTCGACAAGGTCAGTGTTTGTGCCAGGGAAAGGTCATAAAGACGTCTGAAACATGAGTCCACACACACACATTCTCGCACAGCGTTCTCACTGGGGACACTCAGGTGACACGATGCGCCTTACCCTAACCTTAACCATCACACTTAACCTAATTAAACCCCCGGATACAAATGTCCTCACTCCCTGTGGTCCTCACAAAGATACACCGACAAGAACACGCACACACAGACACATACACATGAGTGCAATCACGTCTGCAGCAGCAGCAGCATCATCCCGGAGAGTGGCGAACCAGGGACGAGAGAAAGAGAAGCTCTAGTTATCTATGTGATCTCACCCTCTCTCTCTCTCCCTTACACACACAGTATCTGTCTGTGTGTGTGTGTGTGTGTGTTTGTATGTGATACCTTAAGAAGCAGCAGCAGCAGCAGCAGCAAGCTATCTAATTTCCAGGACTTAAAGTCACAAATCCAGCTTGATTTCAGCAGCCGCTAAATCTCTAAATGTGTGTTTGTGAATATACAGTGTGTGTGTGTGTGTGTGTGTGTGTGTGTAAGTTGCTGACACATGGTGGAGATAAGCCTGTAGGCTGAGGTTGGCTCCGACTCCAGCTTTGATTTCACTCTGTTCTACTGCGTGTGCACCTGTGTGTGTGTGTGTGTGTGTGTCTTGTATTGATATCTTTGTGGGGACATTGTGTCTGAGCGCCACAACCTTTAAAAGGCCTTTTTCAGAGTTAAGACCTCGTGTCAGGGTTAGATTAGTTGATTTTGAGGTTAAAGGTTAGGGTGAGGCACTTAGTTGTGATCATCAAGGTTAATGCATTGTGTCTATGACGTGTCCCCATAAAGATATAGAAACGAGTTGTGAAGTCACTCCGGCTACTGAGAATCATCACTCTGCTGATTCTATTTGTGATCTGTACCGATCGTCTCTGGCTCTCCCCCAATGATCCCGAGACTCCTGTCACGTTGATCGCAATGAATTCACTTCTCTGTCATTGCCGTCGCCGTCGTTAAGGAAACGACAGACGTGACGACGCGCTGTGCCGAGTTCTCAAGCGACAGTTAGAGATGAAATAAATGCACGTGACCACTGCAATTATCTGATATGAGAGTTTAAACGAAATGTGTTTCTTAGACACGATGAAAGATCAAGAATCAGCTGCAATCAAATCATGCACTTTTTGATTGTCAGCGCAGAGATTTTCTCCCTGACTGGGGGGTGAGGGGGTGAGTTCCTCCTCTGCACTCTGCACATGTGAAGTGTGATTATTATTTCTCTCCCTTAACGCTTTGATTATTTTATTGTTGGACTCCAAAAGTGTCAGTGAGAACGAGGAGGGGTTTCATTTCAACCCTCACCCCCTTTTTTTGCCCCTCCTGCTCTCGTCCCCTCGCACGCTCGTACCCTTGGATGGCGGCGAGGGGAATACAGATGTGGCGCGACAACGCAAAGTCCTCTGCTCGTCTCTCAATCATTTAGTCACAACGTGAATATTTTATATCCTCAAAAAAAAAAAACCCAGCCCCGTGTGCACTCATCTCTCCTTTTAATCTCTTATCTCCCCCCTTTGATATCACCTCCCCCTCACATCCTGGAATGCTCTGCTGCGACCACACCCTGCCCTTATCTTTTATCTCCATCTTTTCCTCGTTGGGGTGCTGTTACATTATTCTTCCAGACAAGGTCCTCAGTTAAAGGTCCGCGCTGTAATTGCGCCGAGCCGCCCGCCCGCCCGCCCGCTGAAACACAGCCGCGCTCTGATTTATTTGGTTTAGGGACATTTTACTCAGTCTGGAAGTGAGTGAGTGAACCCTCGAGCCTTCAGAGAATCTAATACTTATGACACGGAAACGCTACAAAGATTTAGTGTTGATGTACCTTTGAGGCAGACGTGGATTTGTTTGCGGCGGTAATGCCCGGAAATGTTGTTAGTGTGTGGAAACTTAAAGGAACACTTGAAGCATTTAGCTTTGTGTTACTAGAATCGGGCCAGTGTGTTTGAAATATTGTGCTTCCCAACCTCAGTTTCCCCCGAGTCGAGAAATATCTTCATTCACACTTGGTCCTGTTAGCGTAACTGTTAGCAAAGATGGCGGACACTAGTGTCACTAGTGTCACAAGTGTCACTATTCTACTAATACAAAGCTAAATGCTAATCGGGGAAGTATTCCTTTACGTTTGTTTTCTCCCACTGAGAAAATCAGTGATTTTACTTGCTCAATAAGTTCAAACGTGTTATTTTCTGACTTTGGTGTTTAAAAATGATTGAAGGGACACAAACTTACACAACAAGGCGACAGTAAAAGGCGTGAGAGAGTCAGCGTTTTAAAAACTTTTACATATTACTCATTTAATTGCTAAGAGAGACAGAGAGATTAAGCGGAGGGGTGGGCAGCTCCCTCTGGGGCGATATTCTCCACAATATTCTGTGTCGTGTGATTTTTCCATTATATTGTCAACACAAATCACGAGTGTTTGCTTGTGTGAGACCGGAGAGAAGAAGATTTGAGAAGCGTCATCCCCGCTGTGACATGCAACATGATTACGACAAAAAACCATCAGGGTTTTTCAAGACTCTTAAAACCCGTTGGAGGTGCGAGTCATCGTTGCTAAGGGATCAATTCCTCGCATCGCAAACACCAGTCGACCGGAAAGCCGATGCGGTTGCCGTTAGAGGCTCCACACGACGACAACCAACCTCTCAAAACGGACGAGACTGAAATGTGTGTTGGGTAAATGGTTTTGGTTTTTGTTTTTGTAGCAGATTATTTGCGGCGCACGTTTTTAAGGTCAGGAGCAGCATCAGAGTCTTTTGACCTTTAACCCTGTTTGCATCCTCATCTTTGTTGTGTACATCACATCACAGGCGCTGCAGGTTGAAGCGGAGAACAGCGTGTCCTTGGTGGTCGGGTGATAAAAGTGTGACATCACTGGCATAGTCGTCTTTGTTTGTGCTGCCCGTGTATGTATGTATGCAAATGAAAGGTCTCTGTGTGTGTGTGTGTGTGTGTGTCATGGTTTCCTGTCTGGGCACCATCTTGGGCTACAGCTGACCTTTTATGGCATTTGAGCAAACTCAGGACACACACACACACACACACACACACAGAGCGACACATGGCTGACATATAATCTGCATAAAACATGTTCACACCGCCGCACTCATCCATATGCAAGTGGACTAATCCTCCATAACTGGGGTCCTGAGAGACATTTAAATTTAAACTCGCTGTGTGAACAGGAAAGGGAAACATCTGTCACCCTTTTTTACTGTTTTTTTTTTTAAACAAAGCATAAAAAACAAACATTATTTTAAAGAATGTTATGTGAGTCATTTCCTGTTCCTGTACCTGAAAGTCCACTTCCTTTCTCCAAAGACACTTAATGTACTGTATGAATAATATACAGGCGTGTGTGTGTGTGTGTGTTCTTTATAGTGCTTCTTCAGGGTTAAAGGTAAGGGTTAGTTGTGATAGTTAAGGTTAAGGTAAAGGGGCTACGGAATGCATTAAAGGGGGCCTCACCGTGATATAAAACTTGAGAGTTAAAGCTGTCACTTTTGTTGTTGTACCACACAGCGGTATAGTGGCTGGCACTACTGCCTCACAGCAAGAAGGTTGCCAGTTCACATCCCGGTTCGTTTGAGGGCCTTTGCTTCATTAGACAATGAATGAGTGTTGTTGTTGTTAGTGAACAGAAATGATCTAAACGCCACGATACTGAGAAACTTTGTTTATCAATAAAATGTGCTCACACTACAGCTTTAAGAGGACTTCACAGGCTGGAGGAGTCGTGTGCACTCTGCTTTCCTTGTCTACAGATAAACCCTCACATCCTTGAGTGTCGGTGTGTGTTCTAAATAAAAACTGACCTTGTGAGGACCACGGGGACCCAAAACCTGCTCCTAATGAGGCAGAAGCTCATTTGTGGAGGAAGCGGTCAAGTTCAGGGCTAAGATTTGAATTGTGGTTGAGGTTAAAATTAGGGTTTGGCTTCGACTGGTCATGGTGAAGGACAGGGATAATGCTTTGTTTAGACTGCCCAAATAAACAGAGTGGAACTAAGTGGAATCTTCCTTTTTTTTTAGTAAACAAGGGTTTCAAGTCCGATTAAACATTTCCACAGTATTTAAACTTTAACTAACTCTGCCTGGCGTTGAAATAGATTCACGCACTCGAGAAGATGATGTGTTCATAATCACCAAACCGCTCAGAGACGCGTGGGCACGTCACGTTTCCTGCCCACTGCTGCAGAGATGAGAGAGTTATTTCTTTTATTTTTAATAAAAAATTGAATTCTGGTGACATGCCTGGTTGCCTGTGGGAAAACATTTCGACCCACAAAGCATTACAGCGGAAATCCAGACGGTTGGACTTATCGGTGTTTGATATTGTTTCTTTTCTTAGCCTCAGTGTGGCTGGATTAGAAAAAAAAAACAGTTTCTGCTGGTTGACTGATGCCAAGTTATAGAACGGAACAAATATGTCACGGCTGGATTTGGAAACCTATTCGGGACATAATTCAGATAATCTGCCGCCGCCGCCACCGCGGCGCGTTTCAGTCACGAGCCGCGGCTTCTCGACAGAAACATCCCAGCAGGAAAGCGAGAGGGTAAATAAACACAGGTGAACCACAGATATCACCCGCACATATGTGTCTTTTAACTTGAATAAAGTTCATAAAACGAATCAAACTCTCTCTATGTGAAGAGAAAATGAAGTTAATGCTGATGGGAAAAGGTCTTAATGTGAGACTCTTTAACTGTACTGAAACTAAATTTAAGTAAAACAAGTAAAGCCATCGCTCCTTAAAGGCCTGACTAAATGAGTGAGTTGTTAATATGTAAAAAGAAATATTCACTGGAAGTTTTGTCAAACATGTGTTTTCAAGCTTTGAAACACTTGCGTGACATTTTCTTCCGATAAGATTAAAGAGTCAAGAGCAGGAGGCTGCCAAGAAGAGATCCAGTTGCCAAGGTAACGATAAATGGAGAATCCCAAGAGCTTACAATTCAGGTGACTTTGTTTTACCTGAAGGCATACATGTTTTACAGTAAACACTAAGTGTTGACAAAGGAGAGGACACACAAGGAAGACATGACAAGGGACAACTCAAAGACTTGGACGATATAAAACCATAACAGGAGTATTCATCGGCAGAAATGTGATATTCCACCAATAAGTATGTTCTTATAAGTGCAATAATATAAATATATATAATACCAATAATAGAACAATATTCAACCAAGAACAAAGAGAAAAGAAGCGAGTAACTACTGTAGGACGACCATGTCGTGTATGAACTTCCCACAACGCTTCATTTAATAGATGTCAGATCGACACAGAGCGGTGATCAACGTGTGACGTTGTCGGTCAGGGCTTGTCCTCTCAGTCCTGGTCCCTGGGTCCCGCTGCCCTGCATTTTTTAGATGTTTATTTCCTGCTCCGACATGAGCGACTCAAATGTCCAGCTCGTCAGCGAAACACCGCAGAAGCCTGTTAACGACCCATTTATTTCAATGTGGTGTGATGGAGAAGGGAAACTTGTAAAACATGCTGGGCACTGGGTCCCCAGGACCACGATTGAGAAATACTAAAATACTGTAGGTCAACACAGTTGGACACACCGATTTCCTGCTGTATATTGGGATTGGAGTTGCAAAAATTCCAGTTAATTCCCATGGGAAGTTTCCAATTTTGAATAATTGCAAAATCTAACTCAAGTTCCCAATCTCATGGAGAAAGTCTGCAATTGTACCAGGAATTTTTACGCCTCTTTGCGACCCTAATTGGGTCTAGGACAGTAGTGGCGTCGGCTGCAACTACCGATTATTTTCATAGTCCATGAATCTGCCCATTACTATTATCGTTTGGGTCAAAAAAAGGACGGCGACGTTCTCCAGTGTCTGCTTTCGTCCTCAAAGGAGCAAAGAAACCGCGGCATATTCACGTTCAAGGAGCTGAAAAGTCTGAAAACACACAATCATTTAGTCGTCGATTAATCGAGTAACTGTTTCGACCGTGAGCTACAACCACACCAGCCGCTGACCGTGCATGAACACTAGCTACACACACATACACAAAATACAGCCCATAATTACAGCGCAGCCACAGAAACTCAGAACGCTAAATCCCTGCCTGGATTTCCAAACATTGGTGGACAAGCATGGAAGCCTGTGTTTTCACTAATCCTGTGTATTTTTACCTCCACCATGGGAGGTTTAGGTCTGTGTGTGTGTGTGTGAGTGTGTGTGTATATGTATAGTTATGTGTATACATAGTACGTGTGTGTGTGTGTGTGTATTTATGTGTATACACAGTACGTGTGTCTGTATATGTATATTTATGTGTATGCACAGTATGTTTGTGTGTATATGTATATTTATGTGTACACACAGTACGTGTGTGTATATATATATTTATGTATACACAGTACGCAGTGTGTGTGTATATGTATATTTATGTGTATATACAGTACATGTTTTGAGTGTGTGTGTATATGTATATTTATGTGTATATACATGCGGTGTGTGTATATGTATATTTATGTGTATATACATACGGTGTGTGTATATGTATATTTATGTGTATACACATGCACGTAGTGTATATGTATATTTATGTGTATACACATGCGGTGAGTGTGTGTGTATATTTATGTGTATACAGTGTGTGTGTATTTATGTGTATACACAGCACGTGTCTGTATCTGTATATGTATATTTATGTTACAGTACATGTGTGTATATGTATATTTATGTGTATACACAGTACGTGTGTGTGTATATGTATATTTATGTGTATACACAGTACATGTGTGTGTGTATATGTATATTTATGTGTATACACAGTACATGTGTGTGTGTATATGTATATTTATGTGTATACACAGTACATGTGTGTGTGTACTATGGACCGCAGACAGTGCTCCACTTCAGAGGATGAGGTGAGCAGCGATCAGGGCAAAGGGCCACGCGACACCGCAGAATAATAATCCATCCAGAAAACTCATTTTCCCACAGTCCCCTCTGGCGGGACATTACTTTTATGAATGGCTTGTTTCCTGTGCTGTGTGTTTGTGTGTGTGTGTGTGAGTGTGTGTCGCTGTGTCGGAGCGACGTTGTGTGCATGTATGCGAGGGCGTTTAGTGCATACTATGTGTGTTTTATTACCATCCTGCTCGTTTAGGTCCAGAGAAGAAATGAAGACAGCATGGGTGAGAGGGATTTTTTTTTGCTTTGATAGGCAGAACAATATAATCAAAAAACCATAGAAATGACAGCAGAGTAAACAATAAAAGAACGTAGGATTTCTTTCTTCAACACGGGAGAAGAGACCAAACATCGTAATGATGTTCCCGTAAGTTCTGACGTTGTTAGAAGATTGAACGCTGCGTGTTTATTTATAGATTTTACACTTATGAGATGAGCCGCTTTATTGTGTTATTAAGGAGAGGATGTTGACGTATATGAGGAAAAACCATGATCCTCTCTGAGCAATAACCGGGAAATATACCCTTCGCCCTCATTTCATATTTTTTTAAGGCCATTAAAACACGATCACATTGTCGCACTTGTGTAAATATGTAAATAAATGATCTCATTGTGGTTCAGGAACGTGAGCTCACACGTATGTGTGGGCGAAACGTCTTCCTTGAAACACATGATTAATGTGAAGTCATGGTGAGCGCGCAGTGCAGGTGTAGACTTCTGTCTCGGGGCTTAGTGCGTTGGTGTCTCTACGCCGCACTCCTAAGATCAGCTGTCAGTCACCCAGCGGGGGGCCTCCTTTAACTGGGGATTCTCTTTGGCTTTGAATTTATGTCTATTAAGCATTAAGCTGGAGCCTGGAGATGTTAGCTTAGCTTAGCGTGAAGTAGAGACAGCGGGGGGGGGGGTGGAAAAGTTACCGTGGCTCAGTGAACAAATCTGCCCAAAGCTCGACAATTAAAAAACCTTGTCAGGTTAGACTGAGCTGAAATGACGAGTTGAGGCTACAGTTCAAGAGTCCTTCAAAAGTATCAGAAGAAGGATTCAGTGAAGGAAACATGCACATTTGCACTATAATGGACAAAGGCATTGGGTCACAATTCTGGTGTCTCAATCACTCTTTGGTCTAGAGCCCTTCTCTCCAATGAAGGACAATCCTCTATCTTCAGCACACCAAGACATTTTTGGACAATGCTGTGCTTCCAACTTTGTGGCAACAGTTGGAGGAAGAACCTTCTTCTGTTCCAACATGACGTCAAAGACATGGTTTGACTATAAGTTTGACTTACCTCATCCCCATCGAGCACCTTTGGGACGAACTGGAACAGAGATTGTGAGTCAGGACCTTCTCGTCCCTCATCAGTGCTCTACAGAAGGAATTGGACACAAATTCACATAGAAACACCTCAAAGTCTTGAGGAACTTCTCCCAAGAAGTGTGGAAGTGATGTGTGTGTCTGAATACGTCATTACAGTCCAATGGTCAGGTGTCTGACTACGTATTATCATTTATAAGTGATTTCAAGAGTTAATTAAGATTTGTGGACAAAACAAGACACATGAGAACAGCATCATTTTCCAGCTGTGGTGAACACGGATCAACATTTTTCAACATTTTCTGACATTAGAGTACAAACAAGTACGAAATGAATCAAGAAAATAATCGATTGTGTAAATAATAGTTAGTTGCAGCTGTGGTTTTTGAACTGCCCTGTGATTAGTCAGTTTCTCCTAGAATTGAAGTAAACTCCTCTCTCAGATCGCTGAACAAGCTTTTATTGATCAATAACTTGTCCCGTCATTCCGAATCGTCCCGATTCTTTTATCTGAGCCCAAAGGACCATTTCTGAATCTGCCACATGAAGAAATGACCAAAAATAAAACAAACAAAAAAAAACCCTCTCGCCAGATCAATGAGAGGTCACATGCACTCATATATGATGATGGTCCACATGATGATACATAGAAATGAGGAGTTAGTACAAATGTTGTTGTGTTTTTATCTTGGCTTCATGCTCCAGGACCTCCCTCCTCATCCCCGACGCTGTCTTTATTATTTATTTGAGACGAGGCGCGTTGGATCAGGGTCACAACTGTGTGCTTCGGTTTGATCAGCGCGTGGAAATTTGGGCTGTGATCAAACACGTTTGTGCGGGGGGGGTTCAGTGAACTCGGCACGCTTCTTTCATGCCCGCCTGATTGTGATCCATCTGTTAATGTTACATCCAAAGACAGTAACTGTCAGACGCAGGAGATAAAGGGGGGAGGAGACAGACAGGAAGGCGGGAAAGTGACATGAAGCTGATGATACCAGCAGCACAATTTTTTTTTTTTTCTCCCCACTTTAAACACTGTTTAAACACATGGTTTGGTGTGGCGCTGTGTCATTATGAGTATAGCCTGATACTGGTCCTAAGGGATTCACAGTGTCATTAGCCAGCGAGGCAGCAGGGACGTTATCACGGAGCCTGATCTGCATTTCAGACCCTACAGGGAGGGTTTAAAGGGCCCAGCGTCCCGCTTCAAATCCCCGCAACCAAGAAAAAAATGACACTATCTGCTCTGAAGCGGCGTCATTTCACGCTGTTTCTTTATGGCGCCGTAATCTTTCATCTAATAAACGCCGCTGCTCTCTGTGTAATTATTATGCAGAGGTGACAGAATAATGGATGGATGGGTGGATGGCAGGTGGGAGAGAGGGAGGGAGGGAGGGAGGGAGGGCAAGTGCTCAGGAGAGAGCGAGAGAGAGAGAGAGAGCATCGCTAATCAGTGGGTTCAGAACTTCAGACAATTTCGGTTTCACCGCGACAGGTGCGAACGCCACGTGTGACTCCACTGTGGCTCCGGTGCAAACATTCACACCGTGTGCGGTGTGACTGCACGCTGTTTTTCATGAAAGCACTTCGTCTGCGTCACCCTGTGTGATTTTTTTTTCACCAATATACTGTATCCACTCATATTCCTGCATTATTCATGTGGGGGGTTTTTTTTATGTGTAATAATCAGAAGTAGTGATGGTTATTTTCATTTAGGGCCAGAGGACGATCTTCCAGTTTAAGAAAGTGAAGCCGAGGAAGTAGGACGGACTCTGCTGGTCCCAGAAGGGAACATAAATGATTTATCATGTTTGATGATCGGGTGAACAGTGAAAGCATCATCGCTGATTGTGGCGAGCAGCGTGCTGGGTCTGATACCTACACTTAATAAGCCTTGAGATAGTGTATCCGCTCCAGATGTCAGTGGTTCATCCACCAACCCAGAGGACAGAGATGTTTTCACGCCACATGTCAAAATAAAAGCAAAACCTATACAGCTGAACCATGCGGGGCTTCTAATTTGAAAGGGCAGACACAGGAAGTGTGCAGTTGACGACAAAGTTGATCAAATAGCAGGATGAGCCCGAGATGGTGACGTTAAGACTCTGCAGGCAGACATTTGATGACCTTTTACAGACTTTTTCCACATCATTTCTCTTCCTGTGTAAGTTCCTACGTCGGACACGTTCAGAATCAGAATATTTGACTTGTCTGTCAGCGCTCGACAGACGAAGATGCAAATATTGTGCTCATGTAGGGTGCATTACCGTGCGTATACAAATCATACACACACGAGACCTCAGTGAATAGCTTTATGCGGATGAAAAGTGTTTTTTTATTAACGGTGCGCGCACTCCCGTTGAACCTGCCGTTACTAATAAAGACTTTTGCGATACATATATATACATATATATATATATATATATATATATATATATATATATATATATATATATATATATATATATGTATGTCTGTAGTGTAGAACGGTGTTAATAATATTACTCATACCTGGATCTCAAATGTTTTTGTTGCCTCACAAAAATCATTTAAATAGAATGAAATGAAAAACAAAAACCTAAGATATAAAAAACATTTATACAGTTTGCAAAACATTTACATAAAGTGCAGTGGGTTCAATGAAATGATTATCATATCATATCATAATATTATGTTTTTCATCAGCGCTGCAAAGGTTCCATTTGTCGTCTGTTGTGTTGAGAGTGGATTAAAAAAAGAACGGCGCAGTTGTGGCACATTTGAGGTCATAACGGAAAAGTGAGTTCTCTTTTCCCTCGTCTCCCTCGCCGTCTCCGTCTCGCCGTCTCCGTCTCGCCGCCTTTTTGCTTTCGTGTCACATCTTATTTTTCCCCCCGCAAATCTCAACATAATTTACTCTTCCGCCGCTTTACTGTGGCCTGTCAGCCTCCTCGTCTGCTTCCATTTTCTTTTCTGGTTTTACACCTGTTCCGCTGAGGTATAAAAGCTGTCTTTTGTCAGGCAACTTCAGATCTTGAAAGGATCATTTGAGCGCACTGTTATTTTGCTTTCTTTGCTGTGTGAATTAAGTGTGCTGGTTTTTTTTTTTTACCCCCTTAGGGTTATTCAGCAACTTTAGTCTCAAAGTTTTAGATGAAAACCTCAGTGTTTTTTTCCTTAAAAAGTAAATCTGCGTCCTTATGCATCTATAATGCATGACGAGCCCGAGTGGAAATGTTACTGACTTTCAAACATCCACTTAACGCACCTTTACTGAGATAAAATAAACCATGAAGCGAGGATCTGAAATCTATGAGCTGTCTCTGACAGCTTTATGTGTGACATGGTAAATATAATCCCAACAGCCCATTAGGTTTCATTAGCTCTTTTATGATTATGCACACATCGCCCGTTTACTCCTTTTTAAACTGTCGTAACTTCCCGATGTTTTCTTGCGACGAAAGAAAGATGCATCATCCAAATTGTAGGCGTTTTTATTGGACGGCGTTCACCTCCTCACACACAGAAGCACTTCTGCACTTATGTGTTTGTATCCGTACACATACAGGACAGTAACTGTCCCAGGTTCATTCTCATATGTTGGTATCAGGCTGATTATCACACAATTAGAACTTGTATAACTTTCAGCTGTTCGTCTGGTTGAGACATTTTTGAGAGGGTCGACAATGTTCCCTTACTCTTTGATGACATATCTTGCTCATTCTATCTACTTGAAACTATTAGGACGATTTTCTACACGAATCGAGTACTTGTTTGTGCCCTAAAATATTGAAAAATGTTGATCAGTGTTTTTCCCAAATCTGGAAATTTAACCATTTCTTTGTGACATGGAGCAAAAAAAACAGACAATATTCCCATTTAAGAAGCAGAAAAATGAAAAAGCTTGTTTTAATTATTGAAAAAACACACTGCAGCTCTAAAAGCAAGACATTTCTTTCATAATGCACCTTAATGCACAAAATGATTTCGTTTTTATTGATCAATAATTCCACAGTAACCTTTCAGCAGAATGTAAATCAAGTGATCTAAGGGAGAACCAGACTCCTGCGTCTCCTCTATAGACTCTGTCTCCAACCTTTGGGGAAATCAAAGCCATCACAGAGCGATTCATCGAGAGAGTTTGCGCCTCATATCGGCCGTTCCACATTTCTATGCTGCAAATAAACCTATAAAAACCAAAGATTAATAAACTGAGTCGTGCAATAGACACAATAAAACACATGTTTACAAGGATCCCTCAGTGATAGATGCTGGGGGTACATCTAAAATAAGTAGAAAAATGTGGAAGTAGTCCAGCATCATCGTCATGGATCTGTTTAATGGTTTCTCAGGCGGCGTTTCAGGGACAGATCGATACGACAAGTGCAACGGCACTTTTCAGGTGTTAGTTTTTAGAGAGAGAGGATTTGTGTTTGGTTTGTGTCAAGAAAGTCTGCTGATATATATATATATATTTAAAAAAGAAATATATATATATATATATGTTAGGGCGTTTCTAAATGACAACGATTCTTCAGAATTTATTTCACAGCCTTGTGAGGCGGAAGCCCGTCTGCAGTTGACAGTTGACAGAGTAGCGGCGCAGAACATAGGAGGAAGTGTGCGCTAAGGAGAAATAAATACAACATGGATGGTGATTGGAAGTGACGAGAATCACACAACCACCCGAACCAAAGCTTGTGTCCAAAAATGGTTTGCCATGGCAGGCAAAACACGCCAGACTCCTCTGTTAAACGATGAGATTTTAGACATTTCCTTAGCTAAATGTTGCCGATGAATCCACTCTTCAGGATTGTTAAAGGTGACATTGAACGCTTGTATCACACATCTTTGTTAGTTATGGAGGTCTACTTACATATATTAACTTGTTTTCATGGTTAAAAACCTCCTAATCGCTGCAAACGAGCCGATCAAAATATCTCCTCACTGACGCTCTCCTCAGCCGCGCTGTTTCAGACCAAAACCACACCCCCAGAACATGGACTGTGTTGTGATTGGCCAGCCAACGAGAGCTTTCCCACTGTCCTGTGATTGGCCAGGTACCTGGAAGTGACATAATAGATAGGCCAGCTCTCAGATACACAGCTCCCCCTCTGGCACGGTGGATGCTCTGCATCTCAGCAGCTACAACGAGAGTAGTTCTTCTTCTTCTGCCGTTGAATGTACGCGACCGGATGTGCCCGGACTAGTGCCCGCACCAGGAGGCGCTACGGTGGTGAGAGGAGCGGTGAGGATTTTGAGAGAGTGAGAAACTTTGGCCGAATGTTTTGAATCTTTTGTTCATGAGTGCACTATTTAGCAAAGAAATAGTGTTTCACATTTTTCCCAGAATCGTGCAGCCCTGGTATATGATATAATAATCAACCTGCTCAAAAAAGCTTTTGCTCCCCTTTGAGCAGAGGCCGGCGAACATAACACATCTCTCTTTGAGTGAGAGAGAGACTGAGTGTATATACCTTTGACTCACAGGCTAAAAGATGCGATTCATGATAACCTTCAACCACACTAAAAACGCGACCTCCGCGCTTTAATACGGCCTTTGTCCGACCCGCGCTCATCACTCGTGCATCATGAGCCGGATGTTTAGCTCTCAGCGCTCGACAGAAGAAGAAGTTTTATTTAGATGCAAATATTAAACATTATGTGCTCATGTAGGGTGCATTACCGTGCATATATACAAATCATACACACATGAGACCTCAGTGAATAGCTTTATGTGGATGAAAAGTGTTTTTTATTAACGGTGCGTGCACTCCCGTTGAACCCGTTGCATGATTCACGGACGGCGCGATAGGAACTAGAAAAGCGCGATAGATAAATACAGATTTTTAATCCTCATCTCTGCTCATTCTCTGCTTTTTTTATTTGGATATTCAAATGAAATGATCGGGATTAACCCTTTAACACCTAAACCTCAAAATGTCCGTCTGGACTTACTTGCTTATTTTAACCATAAAAGGACCAGAAAATGTCCTGTAACTTTAATAACTATAATAACTTTTAATATTCATGTTAAAATAGTGTATTTACAATTCAAAATAGGAGCGTTGTTGCTCGATGTGTGTGAAAAAGGAAAACAAATCTCTCATATCTCACATGTAGGTGCTCACTAACATGCATAAACAGCACACTAGCCCTTTATTAGTCATTATTAAGCACGTATTGACACCTTATTCTACCTCTATTACGACATGAATTAAGAGTTTTCCTGATTAAGGTGTTAATGCATGCTTAATAATGACTAATAAAGGTCTGGTATGCTACTTATATGCATGCTAGTAAGCACCTAGTTAATGGTGAATATGTGTTCTCTGATCTAAAGTGTTACCAGACCCGGAAAAGCAGGCGTGTCGCAACGAATAGGTGCCACGATGGCGAGATCCTGCGTCTGAATCCTGTAGATATGTATAATTACACAAAATATTATGTGTGTGGGAATCAGCCTGTCGGCAACCCCAGGAACCTTCGAGATAACGTTAATGTTTTTGGTTTTATGTAATCAAAGACAATCTGTCGCTCATCACATACAGTGAAGCCACTCATATATACGTATAAATGTCTCTACATTAGTGCCTGTGTGGCTGCGGATGAGTTCAGCGCGGTGATGAATAAGAATTCTGCTGTAATTTGCAAACATGTAGATTATTGGGTTTTATTTCTGTGTGTTTGAGTGACAGGCGAACAGACATGCAGCACATCGGGGCGAGCAAGTGAAGCGGTAATTGCTCTGAAATGAATGCCGCGCGAAGTCGAGGCTCTTCAGAACCTGGCAACGCGGCGAGCAGAAAACAGACGAGCTGCGGCGGCTCCTACCTCAGAACCAGCTGCTCGTCGTGGTTTCATTTAAACTCCCCGTGTTCTTCTGCTCATCCTCACTGACTTTTTTTTTTTTTTTGCATTTTCAAAACATATTTCTAAATATTCATTCATATGTAGCCCAGACGGACAGCTCTGATTCTGTTCACCCCAGCTCCTGTGCCTGTCCATGCTGCCCAAGAGCATCATAAACTGTGCCGCCGCTCCGTCACTGTCCCTCAGCGCCTGACAGAGACTTACCTAGACGCCTCAGAACTTTCATGTTACCCCTCGTCTGCTCTGAGCATCTCAGTGTGCCACCAGTGGAAGGATACCCTGAGCGCCTGTAACGCTCTCGTCAAATACCAAATATCAAATATTTGTTTGCCGGTCGGTTCATCGAAACCGCTCCACCCTCCGTCGATTATTTTTCCTTAATTGCTGAGTGTTGTTTGTGACTGACAGCACCTGAGACACACTCTTGTGGAAAACACAGCTTCGGTCCATAAGAATAATGTCCTCTGCTGCCTTTTTTCAGGACAGAATCGTGTCCCCTGTCTCCCTCTCGCCCTCACCCTCACTCAAGTTTCTCCTCCGTCCCCCCTCCTCCTCCTCCTCTTCCTCGCTCCCTGCTGACCGTCTCTCAGGTCTGCAGCAGAGATTCGAGGTGTTGCTTGTCAATAATTTAATAAGGCAGGGAGCCGCGCCCCCCCTCTTAACCAGGGCTTTGAATTATTAACCCGCATGCCGGTGTGAACTCTATGCACGCACACACACACACACGCACACGTGCACGCCTCGCCTGTCATCACATGTGCTCGTACGTTCAGTTTGTGCATATGTTTGGCTGCTGTGTTTACGTGTGAAGTGCCATAAAATAATTGCCTGCCAAAAGATGATGGAGCATGGCAGCTAAGCACAAATCTGCAGCCCCTGTTTGGATTGTTTTTCTGTGTGTGTGTGTGTGTGTGTGTGTGTGTGCGTGTGCGTGTGTGTGTGAGGCGGACAGCTGGGGGAATACATGCGATGCATGTTTTATAAGGACCTGTCTGCCTCGCTGCCTCGTAAACGAGCTGCAGTCTTCATTTGTCTTGTCTTGACTGTGCACATGTGTGTGTGCGTGTGTGTGTGTGTGTGTGTGCGTGCTCACCTGTGTGACACTATATGCAAAGCCGGTGTTGTTGTGCACCTCCTGGATGGAGGAGAGCTCCTTTATTCCCTTTTCTTTGTCACCGCAGAGTTTGAGTGTGTGAGACACGTTGCTTATTAATGTCATGTGTGAACATGCAGTGTTTGCTTTGTACTGGGACATTCTTTTTCAAACTATTCAGCTTCTTAAACTTCTATTCCACTACTCCAATGACAATAAATGGATTGAAGATGACTTTTCCCACTGATTTACACACAGCATCCCACTGGAGCTCCGTTGAAACCCCCCGCTCCTCATGTCTTATCATCCTTTCATAGCTTCTTTTTTCTTCTTCTTCTTTTGTTTATTAAAAATAACAGGGTTTTTGTGAAACCTACCGGACCACGCTCGTTAGCGCTGCTGAATTCCACCCACTGTTACCAGTAGTAGTGAGTGAGTGTGTTGTGGTCCGCGCAGGGGGGGGTGCAGCGTGCTCAAGAAACGAGCGGCAAAACAAAAACAGACGCCACACAACGGCGTTAAAAGCAGAAAATAAATAAGGATGATCAAGCCGAGGAGAAGACAACATGTTGTCTGTGAGTGACTCGTACGTTCGTAGCCATGAGGCTTTATTATACAGTAATAACAATAGTAGGACATGTTGACATTACACGTCTGCTTCAGTGTTTGTTTGTGTTTTTAATAATCAGCGTCATCGATTATGTCTGCAGCTGTATGTGTGTGTGTGTGTGTGTCAGTGTGTGTTTGCTTGAGGCCACGGCTGCACACAACTCTGTGAAAGGTGCCGCATCCATCACACGCCCAGCAGAGCTGCTGCTGCTGCTGCTGCTGCTGCTCAGAGCACAGAGCTGGAGGAAGCGCGGTTGGCGGCAGATGGATGCTGTTTACAGTCGCCAAAATGGATGTAGGGGCTGTTTATTAATTGATGTATTTAATTGTAACAGCTTGTGGAAACGTCGTGAGTGAAGATTGCGAGTTTAATGGCCGTCGTCTGCGGTCATTTCCAACACGTGTAAATGAGGTGTGTGGCGCTCCAGTTTTGTTTTGTTTGGCACATGACGGAGGAGACAAAACATTTATTCTGTTGCTCTGGCTTTGTAGGAATAGATGTGTTACATCCAGAGGTTTGATAACCTTTTTCCTTTTAGGACCTGAAATCATTTATAGATTTCTTTCTAACTGACCGGTTTTTCATAAGTACATGAGGGGATTCTAACTCAGGAGTGAGTCCTTGGCTGAGAAGTCATTGAGAACCTCTGATGAATGAAACATGAATATGCTTTCAGTAGAGTAAGTGAAACTTAACTTCTCTATTTTTCCTGAATGGAAAAATTCAACTTTTAATGAAATAAAAGATAAAAGTTCGGCAAGCCCACTTCCCTTCCACTTGGCCTCAGGCTACCGCGGTTCTCGTGTGTTGAGTTCCTGTCATGTCCTCCGCAGGTACACGTGTGTACTATTTCCGTGCATGTGCGATAATTGTGCCGTTCAGGGGTGAATTTGGACAGTGGGAGGAGCACTTATTGGCACCTCCCACATCCGATTTTCGACGCACATTCCCCCGAAACACTTTCAGACGTAAATGTTCACCTGGTCTGATGCGGTCGCAAAAATCCATGCCTCAAAAACTCCTTCCATTTCAATTTTATTACTTTACACATTTTCATATGATATGTATTTTTATCTTCTTGAATGTTTTATCTATCTATCTATCTATGTATATATATATGTATATATATATATATGTATATAAAACAAATTATACAGATAAAGAGTCAAATATTATCTGTATGATTTGCATTTGATCTCTCGTGTGTTTCTCGATGTTTACATTTGAACAGTTTGAAGCTCCTGACTGAATGTGTCATATACTGTCCGACTGTTTGCTGATGACCCGGCAGAGTTAAGATGATGTTTGCTTCCGTCAGTGTTAATAATTATTATTACTGTGCACGGAGTCTCCAACCTGCTCAGAAATCGGCTGCCATCGCTCTCAGGCGAGTGTTCGCTTGTTAGCGTTTCCTTTGAGGTCTCGGGACTTTGTTGTTGTTGTTGTTGGGTTTTTTTTACGTAGTGTTAATCAGTTTTATTCCTGGACACCTGACAAGTCTTCTACGGAGATGGAAGATACAACAAAAAAAAAAAAAGGAAGTCGCGACCATCCTTCGCTCTTTCCTGGATAAATTATCACAGGCATCAAAGATGTTTAATTCTATAATTTGCACGGGGACTTAAAAGGACTGCAGTCATTTATGTGCCTTGTTAAATGTGGACAAATTAGCCGGAGGATGTTCGGAGCGCGCGCTCTCCGCGCTTTGATGTGCTCACTCTCATCTGAGAATGCGAGCCGGATTGTGTGGCAATCAGAGAGGCTGAGGATTGAAGGAAGTTTGTCGCTGTGATTAAACTTTGTTTCTCCAGTGTGAAGTCGCGTTATTGTGGTGATGAGTCAAGTCAAGGACTCCGCAGTCGCACCAGACACTTAACCCTTCATGAAAAATGTTCCACAAACACACAAAAGTGAAGACATCCATTCTGACGTCTTACGATTCGTTGCTGAAGTGCACGCGGAATTTTACTTTCCATTCTGTCACACAAAAAGAATATCTTTTTAATTCTCACAAGATACTCACACACTCCAGAGGTGCAGGCCTGAAAGGAAACAAATGTTCCGAATAAAGAAAGAGATTTCTTTAAAAAATAAAAAAAAGTGGGAAAGGCAGACAGAGACGGTGACAAAGCACACTGAACGGGAAAGAAATGACACGACTAAAAACAACGGTGTCACAAGAGGAAAGAAGTAACACGAGGTGCAGTGTGGAGAGAGACGAGTCAAGAAAGACGTGTAATATATGTGGACGTATGGATTAAAAGTAAAAAGAGCTGGCGGTGATGTGGAGTGACGGGGGGGGGTGACAGCAGTGAGAACAAAAGTCAGACGGCAATAGATATA
Source organism: Solea senegalensis (assembly GCF_019176455.1). Classification (NCBI taxonomy): domain Eukaryota; kingdom Metazoa; phylum Chordata; class Actinopteri; order Pleuronectiformes; family Soleidae; genus Solea; species Solea senegalensis. The sequence continues at coordinate 15,161,236 of NC_058039.1, read as the reverse complement.
AAAGTGTGACGGCGACGACACGGTGAAAGAGCAGTGATGGATGGGAGAATGACAACTGTACTTAAATATAATAAAAAAAAAAATAAAAAAAAAAACTCTTATATTATATTATATTCTTGCTGTTCAGGTGACCTTTGGTTTCACACCACGCTGAGACAAACCACACGATGAAAAGTGTCATTAAGAAATGGAAGCTGATGAAATGCTCCCGGTAATAGTCATGGGTTATTGAAGGGGCTTGAATTTTGTGAACCTACTGTTTCATGCCCTGCCTGGATTCCATGCAGAACAATGAGCAAATAAAAAAATTAAATATATTTATTTATTTATTTATTATTATTATATTCTAATGAAATTAACAATATAATATATATTAAAAAAAAGTCACGCAAGAGAGAGATCAAATGGCGACGTGATGTCTGGGAAACGGACATTCCAAGATCTCTGTCTCACCAAAGACTTGTCTTTGTCCAAGATCCCAAAAAGGACAATCACTTGTCCAGATGCAGCGCGTGCTGCGATCATGGGCGGATTGGCCTCGCATCTTCAGCTGTGTCAGGACATTCGGTCCTTGAATTTGAGGGAAATGGTCCTGGAAAGTCCTTGAAAGGTTCTTGAACTTGATTTCAACCAACCAATTTGATGTCCACATTTTCCTGAGGAGATTATGGTCTGGGCGTAGTTTTACCAGTTTTGTGCGTATTTGTGTGTGTGTGTGTATTCAGCATGTTTCAGGAGTTCTCCACTAGGGGGCGGAGCGAACGGAGAGAACGAGCAGCACTGCAGAGTGTTAGGGTCAGTCTGACATCGTCGCGTGTCACGAACGTCCAAACTGCTTCATGTATGTGAGTTTGTTAAAGCAGTGACATTATTATTATATATTATATATGAAGCAGTCATGATGTGTAGCTACTGTATAAGGAAGTATATTCTTGGCTTTAGTTTAACAGGCGATCTGCAGCTGTACAGTTATAACAAGTCACATCATGACACTCAAGCTTTTGAGCTCAATATTCGTAATGAAGAGGTGAGCAAATACTGTTCCATCTGTTCGTGACATGACGACATGACGACGATTGCTCTGGTGTTGGAGAAAAGAGCAGTAAACTGAGACTGTGAGAGAGGGAGAGAGAGAGGGAGGGAGGGAGGAGGCTGAAGGAGCTGAGCTTTGAGGAAAATGAGACGTGCAATAGGCCTCTGGATGAAGAGACGACCACCTCCAGACCAGGAGCAGATGAAAGAAGGGAAAATTGTGAGAGGAGCACACGAAATAATGAAGATGAAAGAGGGAGAGAGGGAGGGAGAGAGTGGCAAAGGCACACTGGCTATCAGAGAGAGAGAGAGAAAGAAGAGTAGAGTGACCTGACCTTGAGAAAATGTATGCAGCTGGGGGGTCAATGAACGGAGAGAAAACAGAGAGAGAAGCTGAGAGGAAGAGTGAGAGAATTGGAGGAGCCTGGGGGCGTGAGGACGAGCAACAGTCTTATTAACAGAAAGCATTAAGGGAGGGAGAGGGAGAGAGAGAGAGAGAGAGAGAGAGAGAGGGAGAGAGAGAGAGAGCTGCTGTTTCTCCAGCAGTTTGATTAATTACATTTATTCCGTGCTGGAACTGTCTGGTACCATCTTTATGTATCTAAGATTATCATTATTATTATTATTATTCCAGTCCAGTCATGCTTTTATCCTTTTTTTCCTATATACATACATATATATATGTATACTGTATATACAGTATACATAGATATATACATATATCTATGTATATAGAGATCCAAGTCTGGTCTATGTAAATAATGCCTTTATAAACTACGTACCAAAACTACGTCCAGCATTAAAACACAAACCACCGTCTCTCCTCTGGTGATTATTTCCACAATATCTTTTAAGGTTTATTCCCGTCCAAGCACAAGGACATTAGGGAAGTTGATGGCGGCAGTGATTTGTCATCTCGCCCTGTGCGGAGAGAAAGGATCTTTCATGCTCCACAAAGTTTGTTGTGCACTGTAACGTAACGACAAAGCAGGGAGTCCTCACATCCTCATGGTTGATGTCGGTCCGTTGGCGATGGGATACTTCAAAAGTGACGTTCTTGTATTCCGCCAACGTTTCTCCACTGCTGATCCAGCACCTCTGAGTGCGCGTGATCCACTTCTTCATCACCTCAGCGGTCACGTAGTCGTCCTTCTCCTCCTCTGGCGTGAGCTCGTCGAAGGTCTCCTCTTCTCCCAGAAAGGCTTCAGGGTCGTAGTCAAAGGCTCGCTGTGATGAACGCGGTCCTCCTTCAGCCTTATCCAGAAAACCTCACTGGATTGTTGTTGTGGTTTTACTGTCAGTGGACTTGGTCCGTTGATGTTCACGCTTGGCTTGAGCCTCCAGATTCTCCTCAACAGCACGGGCGACTGCGTTATCACTCAGTTTAGGAAGATGATAGTTGGGGAGGAATAGAACCAGGTTGAGTGAGTAAATGTTGTATATAAGTACAGGAGATTATAACGCCTTTGGAAACTCTCTTATCAGGCGCAACGCCACTAGCTTGCTGTGAAAAACTCCGTAATTTTACAATAATCTGGAAACGAGCAGCAGGAAAACAGGTTTGTTATCATTCCATCACTAATTATAGATTGTTGTGGGAGGAGGCCAGCTTGTTCCTAAACTGGTAAATGCATAAATGGTTGATTTAATCACTTGGTTTATGGTCTGGTCTTAAAGGTTGGTGGTAGGTCTGGTTAGATGCCTCCTAGGTCCATTTTAACTGAAGTCCTTTTAAAGGCAGTTGTGTATGATAAAACCCTAAACTACGGTAACATAGTCAGGTAAAGATACAGTTATATATCATATTATATTTGAGAGTAGCTGTTGGATCTTTGATTAAATGCATTGTTTTTCCATGTCTGCGGGCAACGTTCACGAACCACAAATCTCAGGGGCGAAATGTGTCCTTGAGTAAATTATCAATTTGATTCAGTTTTACAAAATAATCTGATCCTTTCTCTTAACTTTACCTTCCAGGCAGCAAACAGAATGTAGTCACATTTAACGTGGAGTCGCATTTGTGAAGGAAAGCCAAACATGCGGCGGCCGCTTCTCACCGCCCACCACCTCAGTTTAGCTCGTCTAACCCGGGGGCTGATAAAGGCGGTCAGAGTGGAAGCAGGACGTGGCGACATGCTGTCGGAGTCGAGTCGGGCAGCAGAGGCGTGATGCGCCGCGAGACGGAGCGAGGTCAGAGTGAAGTGGATTGCTGTGTAGCGGGACGATGTTGGGACATGAACGCGGTCTAAAAACAGCCGAATGTTAATATCGTGAGTGTTTAGCCCGAGGCAAACGCTGTTCCTCTGAACTGAGTGTTTATGAATGATGAATGCGGTCTAAAAGCCACCGCACAAGTGCCTGCAACTTACATTCTCTTGGACGTCCATCAGGGGGCGACTCGGCTACTACATACAGTATGTAAGTGAACAAGAAAACAGTCCTTCTGTCTCTTTATACAGCATGACGTCCACTGTGTACATTATGGTCCTATTTAGAGTTAAATAGGCAATAAAGTGGGGCATGTTTGGGGGCTGGGGTGTGTCCTGCATTTTCAATAAGCTCCACCCCCCTCACTGATTCCCAGCTCCACCCACTCATTCAAATTAAAAGCAGAAAGTTTCTCAATTATGGCCAAAATGGTATGTACAATTAATTATGGTGATCTTTAAGTTTCAGTTTTATCAGATTTTGGTGGCAATGATGCACAAACAAGACATTGAATGCGATGAAGATTCAATATTGTGCTATAAATTTACATTTATCAAATGGTAAAAACTTGAACCTTAGAGATTTTTGGTTAATTATTAAGTTTGGGAAGCTCTGCTGTGTCTGTCTGTGCTTCAGTGTTTTACTGTAGGTTTTGTGTGTGTGTGTCTGTAAAAAGTCCCAAGTTTAAAAGTTCAAAGTCGTCTCTTTATGATGTCACAATGATCTCACTAATCACAAGACATTTTTATATCTGTAAAGTGACAGAAACGGACTTAGTCGTGCGGTGTCTGTGGCTCGTGTGGTGTGGTCTATGGAGACGAGAGACAATCCTCTGCTCCTGTCGTCCCGCGTGGTAAAAGTAAATTCTCCTCCGTTTTTATCAACAACTGCATCAAATTCATCCGTCACCAAAAGCACCAGAACGGAGCAGAGCGATACAAGAGCCAGCTGGTATTTAAACGTAATATAAAAAAACCCTCCGTAAGATTTGTTGAGCGACAATCATCAGAAGTGTCGAGTGTGGAAACATTAGAGCTCGTCGAGCACATTAATGGTATTTATCTGAATACTGTTCTTTAAAGTGTTCTGCAGCGTCAAGGCCGCCGGTATTAAGATGCTCGCTCTGTTTAATTGCCTGGTTCTTGCGTTTGACATTTACACCGCACGCCCACAAAACTTATTTTATTTTATACGCCGTTCGCTAATGCCGCTCCAGCTCTGTGTTTAACCAATAACACTCACATCTCGCGCCGCCGCCGCCGCCAAAGTGTTTTCTTTTAATTTACACTTTGCATACAGCGAGTGGAGGAAACACACACACACAAGTGAGGACGTGTCAGATGGTCTGGAGGAGGCGAGGAGGGAGAGATGGAGAGGAACAGGGGAGGAGGCGAGGAGGGAGGGAGGGCAAAACAGAGGAGGACGTAAAATACAGAGAGGAGAGAGAGAGAGAGAGAGAGACGGGTAGTCAGTCAGAGGGGCAGGAGGATGAGCTGGACGGCGAGTTGAGGAGATCAGTCTGCTTAGTGTCTGTCAGTTCGACAGGACAGAGACTGGAAACAGCTGGAGGCTTGTGTGTGTGTGTGTGTGTGTGTGTGTGTGTGTGTGTGTGTGTGTGTGTGAGAGAGATGCCTACTGCCACACAGGCGCCTGTGTGTTGCTGCAGTGTGTGTGTTTACACCAGAGAGACAGCTAGAGATAGGGGGCATGGCAAGGACAGCCAGAGATCACACACACACACACACACGCACACAAACACACACACACGCACACACACGCGCACGGCAGACTATGTTGCCAGTGATTGGTCAGAGCTCACAAATGTTGGCTGTGATCTTGATACCTACAGAGATAATAGATTTGGAGAGGTCACTCACACACTCACACACACACACACACACACAGACACACACACCACCTGCAGATGCCCAGTTTTTACTCTCTTTATATGGTGGAGCTGTCATCACTGCACCAAAGCGAGGGAACACAGAGACTCTGTTGTCTCCGGGTGAACGTGAGACACAAATGGTAAAAGCGGGGTACGAAGTGAACTGAGAGAGAGAGAAATGATTGGATGAAGAATGTCATTTCAGACGATATTGTCCTGGTACACAATGTTCTGCTCCTCGCTCCTTCCAGCGCTGCAGCCGCTTCTCGTTTATGTGTCGTCGTGTCAGAAAGAGAACGCAGACTATTTAAGCGGCTTTATTTCCCTCCATCACTATCTGAGAAGGTATAAGTGTGTGCGATACAGAGTGTCTTATACGTTGTCTTTTTACCAGGCAATCTGATGAGAAAGATCTATAGCAACGCACCTTTTTAGATTATTATCGCTTCTTAAAAATACGCCACACAAAGTCAATCATAACTTTGACTCAACAACACACACAAAGCCGTCATATGACCTATAAACACACATATGGACCAGGATGTCCATATAAGGAGTTGCGTATTATTCCCGCGGCGACTGATCGGTGCCACATAAGCACTAAGGGTTAAATCTGTTCCAACAAAAGAAAACTCCATGTGAATGGGTTAGTTAGTTCACATAATATCAATGAATTTAAATGTATAATGTATATAAAGCTGTTTTTAGTTTCCGTACCACTTTTACGACGTCCCACATTCTCACACACACGTGGTTAAAGATCCAGTGCAAGCTTGAGGTTATTATTTATTATTTCCATTCCGCAGAAACATAAAATCATTATGCTTATTTATTTTCTTTAGTGAGTCTATAAAGGAGGGAAAAAAAATCATTCATCAGTCATTTCTCAAAGAGGAGAAATCTGGTCATTCAATATAAGGCCGGTGAATAAAACAGCAGCGACCGGCTCTCCGGGGACACATTAGCAAATAAGCAGCAGCAGCAGCAGCAGCAGCAGCACAAACAGAAGCATTTGCAGACGGAGAAAATCAGACCAAAAACGCTCCAGTGCAGAACCAAAGAAGCAGAAGCACAGGGAGGAGGAGGAGGAGGAAGAGGAGGAGGAGAAACTGTGTTTTGTTTTTTTAACACAAGAGTGAGATAAGGAAAAAAACAAAACAAAACAAAGACAGACAGACAGACGAGAGAGAGAGAGAGAAACGGCAGCGCGGCCGTAAAGTGAGGCTGTGCATTCAGCTCTGATATTACACGCTGAAAGGGAGATACCGTTGTTATCAAATAATGCAAATACAGTGCGCGGCAGCAAGGTTGTACATGAACGCAGAGTGAGGCTGAACAACAGCACACGGTGGACCGCCTGAAAACGAGCGGAGACTATTAGCTGTGAAAACCTCCAAAGGACCAATCAGAAAAAGTGATGCTCGAGTTCCTATTAACGCTGATTGTCCAGGTGTTTCCAGACTGTGAGAAAGAGACGTGAACAATGCAAAACAAGGGGACAAAAGTCAGACGGAAAGTTCCATGAACATGTCGCCGTCGATTCCGCAGCGTCCATTTATCCATTTGTTTCATTCATTTGTTTCCCCTGCGTTTCCTTGTGTTTGACTGTGTGTTAGTATTGGTTGATATACTTGTGAGTGAATTGTTTTGACACCTGGGTCTGACTCCCTGCCGTGTGTGTGTGTGTGTGTGTGTGTGTGTTTGAGTGTAATGGTAACTGACTGAGGTATTAATGAGCAGTGCTTCCCTCACAATTAGATTCTGGAGGGAGAGTGGGGAGTGTTTAATTTCCACGGTTTCCACACGTCTTCTGCTATATTGTAACACCAGGGGACGTCTCTGTCTCTCTCTGTATCGCTGTCTGTTTCTCTCCCTGTCTCTCTCTGTCTCTCCCTGTCTCTCTCTCTGTGTCTCTATGTCGCTGTCTCTCTCTGTCTCTCTGCAATCAGTAGCAAAACAAATAAATATTATATATTATATATATATATATATATATATATGTATATATATAAATGATTAGCAAATGTGTGAAAAGATGCTGTTGGAGCCTCTTGCGCAAACCCAAAAAAGGGAATCTGTGTTTTTCACTAGAAATGCTGCAATAATAATAAAAACAACATTTATTTCCACATTATTACTTTTAATCAGATCCATATTCAAACTCTCTCACAATCCCCTTCCAACATAGCTACATGTGTTTTGTTGTTGTGTGGAAATTCCCTTTAAAAATAACCCGTCAACAGTCTTCTGTGTGATCTCGTCTCTCTGTTATGAAACCAGCGCGTTTAATATGCGGTTCTTGTTTTTTCTTCTTCTTTCCGTTCACGCTCGTCTCATTCCCGTCGTGGTCGGAGGCAGAACTGTTTGTCGCCTCATCTTCTCATTTTTTTTTTTTTTCATTATTATTATTATTAATTCAGTCTTCAGCTTTTGTAATCTTGTTATTTGCCACTTGCTTCTCTTTTCTGGCAGAAAGAATCTCCATAATTAGGCCTCGGCGCTCGGCTGCCCACATTACTGAAGAGCGCTCGTTAAAATGGACCTGCAGTCGCTTTGAGATGAAATGAGCCAAATCCGCCCTCAGTGTTGGAGTCCGCCCATTTGTATCACTGATTCACAGTCTCACCCTCAGCAGGAGCGACGCCGAGTCACACGTTCAGCTTTTCACGCGTCAAATCAAATCCGTGAAAGCAGATAAGACGATTGTGCTTACACAAACGCTCAGTGTCTCCCCGGTTTCTCCTTATTAAGAGTTTTTCTAATAACACATTTAGCGTATTAGTCTTCTCTCTCCGCCCGTCCTGTGACTTTGTGTTCGGGGATTGTTTTCCAGCTGACGAGGCTCAGACTAATCCCTTCTCAGTACGTCTGTGTATCGGGCACTTTAATGGGTCGGACTGCGATGATATGAAGACGCTCTTTAATTATAGTCCGTGTGGTTTCCATAGACAGTGTTTGAGTCAATATGAGAGTCGCACACACACACAAACACACACACACACGCAAACAAACACGAGAAGCCAATTTCCCGAGTTTAGTGGAACATGTGCAGAGGTTAAGAAGACGATTATACCGAGTTAAAGGGCGCAGTTGTACATAATAGTAGCGGCTAATGGGATTCTAACAGGGCAGCGAACGCGTCTGAGGGCTGTGTTTGGAGGACGCGATGGTTGGAGGTTTGCCACTCCAGAGTTTCATTCCACTCGTTTTGATTTGATTCACTCTCTGATATTTAAGTTGGAGTTAAATGTTGCTTCTTGTAAATGTTTGATCTGCACGAGAGGAAACTACTCTCCTCACCAGCAGGTGGCGGTAGTCTGTATTCAACTTTATACAAAGGAAATAAAGAGCTAAAGCCCTAGACTTATGACGTTTCTCCATTATCCCTCTTATGACCATCTGGATTCTCTGCTCCTTTTTCCAAGATAACTTTCACTTTCGATAATCTGGCAGTTTTTCAACCGTTTAGGAATTAGCTGATGGTCGTTCCGTGGAAGTCCTGAGGTTCTGCAGTGATTGTCTCGCTGTTACGCTCTTCCTGGTGTTTAACCCTCGTTGAAATACTTGGAAATTGAGAATTTGAGTGTTATTGAAGGATATATTACAAAAAAAAACATACAAAAAGAGTACATGTAAGAATATACACATATATATATATGTAGAACAGTGTTTCCCAATCCTATTCGTGTGGGACACACCTGATTGATGTCATCAACTTAGCATCATTCGTTTTTGAGATACTGCCGCGGTAATGCACGGTAACACAGTTTTGGATGTCTGCGGAAGTGACCAAATGTCGTTCTTTGCCTGTTCCAAGTGTCGGACGTCGCACTGAAAAGACTCTCTGTGACCAATCAGTGGCCGGCAGTCTGTTGACGTTGAACCTCGCCAGAGCAGGTCCCAAAAAAAGCACCAGGTCACAGGTACTCTCCCTCCCCCCCTCGGGGGTGACGTCGTTGACTAACATCGTTGAGCCAATTTTCCTAATTTCTCGTTTCAGCTCGTTTGAGATTAAAGTTCAAGTCAAACGACGACCGGCGCATCCTGTCGCTGAAGTGCAGCCGGCGTTCTCCCATCTCCATGGTAACTGGACGCTCAGCAGAATCTTGCTGTGTGAAAGTAACAAGAAAGGTGTTCACTTGACACCGATTCTGATCAGGACGAACATCGCTAAGACTTTGATTTTACGCGATTAAATGAATACATATTACGTTAGAACTATGGGATGCAACCGTGTTCCCAAATAATCATAAATGTAAAGAGTGAAATGAGCTGCTTTTGTGTCACTTAAACACTGTTAGAGGTCCTGTGTGTTGTGGGATGGAAGGACGAGCTGGAGAAGTGGCCTCAGCTGACGTACACTACCACATGTAGTTCTGTATAGTAAAAGTAAGAAAGTACAGGCTCTGTAATGCAGTTAAGTATAAAAGTAAAAATGTATTTTTACTGTCAGTCATAACTTTCGGTTGACAAAATAGGATAGTTTTATATAGCAACTTGCACAACTTTGCATGAGCTCGTGGGTTTTAGTCACAAGACACATTTTTAGTGTGGAATAACTTTTTACTGCTGATTCTGGAACCTTTTCTTGTCACGCCTACTTTTTTTTTTTCAATAAACAATGAAACAATCGTTTAGTCACCTGTTAGAAATGTGACTCTCCTCGTGCCCCCACTTTTGCCTTTGCTGGTCCTCTCTGCCAATATTGGATAAGTATCCAATTTGTCCAGGGCTACATCTCCACCTCTCCCTGTTCTTTCTCTCGTTTTTTTTTCGGTGAATAATTCCTTTTGATGAATTCCTCACTTGGCCTTTGATCTGTGCCGCCGGAATGCGAGTGCATTGAGCAGTGGAAGCACATCAGATATGAGACGGAAAACTCTTCTCGGGGAGAGTGAGGAGAGAGAGCCGCGCGAGCCTTGATCAACAATGCATGGGCATAAAAAGAAATGGCTACGGATGAAAGACGGCGTGGAGGAGCAGCCGCCGACTCGGGCGCCGCTTGTTTTGTTTTTTTGTCTTGTGAAGATGTGACAGAGATGTATCATTTAATGCAGCGCGGCGTACGGACACCGTCACGCTCGGCTCTCCCCCGTCGTCGACCCTTTTGTCCTCCCTCAGAAAAAGACAGTCCGTCTTCTTTAAGTGAACTCTCTGTTCAGTTGCTCAACTTTTGCTCTTGAGTGTGTTGTTTTCCTCTCGTCTGGGTGTCACTGCATTTTTTAAAAGTGCATTTCTTTGTTTTTTTTCTTACGTGAATAGCTCAAAAACCCGAGCAGGAAAATATGGACTTTTTTTGGAAACGGAGACCTGAGACACTGAACCTCTGCTCTTGAGACACTGTTTATTATTTAATGTGTAAATGCAGCTTGCTGCAGTGGGAACGCTTTCATTACACAAAAGGAAGACCCACTTAAACGTTAGGCAAATACAATTCTTTGTGTAGCCAACCTTTGCATAGCTTAAGGCTAAAATCCATGCCACTCTGCAGACACATGTTACAGCTCCGTGTGTTCTTGCTACTGCAGCTGAAAAGTAATGATTCGGGGAGAACGTCTAACTGTGATTAGGGACGCTTCATTTCCGCTTGTTTCCTGTTGTCTGATAGCAATATCTACCGATACTGATATCAGCCTAATTTACCAGTGTTGGAGTCACTGTGATGGTTTAAGGCAGGGGCCTCAAACTCAAAATGATCTGGGGGCCAGTGAACTTCTAGTCTGGTCCGGAGGGGCCGGGTCAAGTAAAAAAAGTCCAACAATTTGGGGAAAGATGAACAGTTTAGTGATTAGAAATTAAAATTATACCTTGATAATCCATCGAGATGTTGCAATTACCGCATGATGTTTAAAATTTAAAGTGTAAAATAGTTCATTTATGAGGCAAAATGATTTTGTAAATAACAAAAACAGAATTAAAACATCGAATCAAAATATACATGTTGACAATTGTAATTAGAACTCAACTTAAGCTTATATATACATGTATATATGTGTGTATATATGTATACATATATAATATATATATAATATATAAATACACACATATGTACAAAAGATCATACATCTCTGAATGCTTCTCTAATCACCGCACATGGGAATTCCCACCCTGCTGAGGTCCATGAACGCACCGTCGACGAGCTGCTCGGCTCAGAGTGAGCGTCCGATGAACGATCTCTGGTGTTTTGCCTTCCAAGAAGCCGTGAGTTGCACTGTTTTGCTTGTGTGTTGCACTTCGTTGGTGTTTGGGTTTGTCCATGGGTCTGTTTGATGACCTGACAGTTGTTTTTTTTCCATCAGTTATGTGGTGTGATGAGTAATTAGCCACTAATGAGTGACGTGGAGCTAGCTGCTAACTAGCAACAATCAGAGAAGTTTATGTTGCTGCATTGCTAATCTGCATTGCTAATCCCCTAATTGATATATGTATATATATGTATGTATGTATATATATATATATATACATATATAAATTGTATTTATATACTTACATATGTATATATATATATATATATATATATATATATATATATATATATATATATATATACATATATATATATACACACACACATATATACACGCATATATATAATATAATCAAGTGTTGAAATTAATCATTTAAATACAAGTGTAGGGCCACAGGACATCGACTGGCCCTACACTTTGAGACCCCTGATTCTGTCTGTTGGAGTAAAACCAGCCTTGTGAGATCATCACTGCCGACCCGGAGTCTTCAAAATGTTGTGACGGCGAAGTCTCAGGTCGTGTGAGAACCAGGAAATATCAGGTACCGGCTGTAAGATCGAGGCAGTGATAGTGTCATTTTAGACGTTAAAGGCAGTTTTTATGACGGTGAGGATAAAGCGGTAGACAGTGGTTGGATGTTTACGGCGGTGTTGTAAAAATATTAACTCTAAAGCTGTGTGGGGAGCTCCATAGAGGAGGCAAAAAGGCAAAACAGCGACCAGGCTTGCAAAGTTTGGCTTTAAAATGATGTCCATAAAGGTGATTTGATCACTGCGGTGTGGTAGACTTATAGTACAGTTCCTGATTTACTGAACAGTCTGGTCACAACAGTAACATTTAATCTTGCCGACTTTGGCATCAGTGGCGTAAAAGTAACCTGTCTCATGACAGTGCATCACAATGACGGGAAGAAGGAACAAAAAGCAACATTTCTATGAACGCGTTGCCTCCAAAAGGAAATTATTCCCATGGTAACTTTTCTGAAACCTCCTGCGTCAAACTTCACAATGTCAGAAGTGTACCAGTGAGTAAACTCTACATAGCAATGGTATTTTCCATTCACAGCCAATGAGACCGATTTGAAATTCACAAGTGTTTCCTGTTTCTGCCCCTCCAAATATAAAACGTTGCCCTAGAGTTTTTAAACACTGCGGTGTTTCCAAACTCCAAACTCTGTGGTGTTGTGTTCAGCAGGCACAACCATGCATTTCAAAAGTAGTTTATAAAGCATATTATTCCCTCTCAGTACCATCTTCAGTGCGTCTGTATTTGCACAGCCTCATACCTTCACCACCTTTCCCACCAAGCGTGCTTTCCGGGGTCAGATCCTTTGCTCAAGGAAAGTCTCAAAAGAAAGAAAGCACATCACTTGTTCTCTTTCCACTGTCTTTCCCCGTCTGTCCAGGGGCATTTTCCTCACAAAGCAGAACTATAACGTATGTGGACCATGAAACACCCAGAACTGCACTTTTCTTTTTTTTTATACTCCATGCCATGTTCCAGCTTTGAAGGCAGATTTTCACTCATCAAACGTATCCAGTTAACTCGGAGGAAAAGCCCCTGGACTCAAGCCTTTTCTTTTTTTATAAACGCTTTAACATCAAAACACAGAGTCACATGACAAACGCAGCGCTGAAATACCGAAATACAAACTGTGCGATTGTTTAACCCTTCTGTGACCATTCCTGTTGTCACGTGTACTTCTCATTGCGGTAACTCCCAGACCAAATTCCGAATCTATGGACTGGCGACTTGTCCAGGGTGTGACTCCGCCTTTCGCCCTGTGTCAGCTTAGCTAAGATTGGCACAGCACCACCACGCGACCTTTATGTGGAGGATAAAACGGTAGAAGATGGATGGATGGATGGATACCGGAGAGCAGAGAAATAGACCTTTGCACCCATATACTTGTCATTACGGTAGAACCTCTGGACTTACGTGGAACAATCACAGACGAGATTCACCAGCGCGTCACACTTATTCCTAAACGGTTGAATAACTGCCAGATATGGACAGTGAAAGTTATCTTGGAAAAAAAGGGACATAAGACAATTCTACAGCCATAAAATCAATGTAACTCTAGGCAGCTTTGTTGTCTTGATGGTCATAATAAGAAAGTTAAATATATATATGAAGCTCTGTGTGAAACAAGGGGCTTCACAGTTGAAGCCTTTTGTTTATATACATGAACTTTAGTGTCTTTTTTAGAGTAATAAAACAAAGCCAGTACGTGCTGCTCTTCTCTTGCGTGACCTTTTTCGTATCGTATAACAGGTGTCACCTGATTTGTTGACCCCCCACACATTCACAGTGGAACCTATACAGTGTCTGTGTTGGTTGTTGGGGGGGACTGTATTTGATGTAGCGCTTCATTAGGTGCTGGTCAAAGCCCTGTGTGTGTGTGTGTGTTGATTAGAGTTGTGATGAAAGGTTGTTGTTGGAGCCATTTTTGTGGAGTTTAAATGGGGCCGTGGCGGTTTTCTGGTCTGGTAATGGCGGCAATAAGGACGACAAGAATTTGGTCATTTACTGTTAAATACCAATTACTGCTAAGTCAGCGCTCGGGCTCTCTTTCCCACACACACACACATTACAAACGTAGACCTAATGCTCTAATCACTCGGCTGAATGAACGGCTTAGAACAGCAAAATAGCGACTCCTCAGAAGCGACGAACAGCTTCGTGTGAGATAGTTCCCGCACGTTCATGTGGCAAATAAAGCAGAGGGGTTTTTTGTGATAATCTCAAAAGGCTGTATCACTTTCTTATCCCACCAAGGATTATCCAGCTCTCCAATCCCAGTCAGAAGAGAGAGGAGGGGAGAAAAAAAAAAAAAGAAGCATATTAATATTAAAAATTTAAATGACTTCAACTGGATTTAATGGTTTGTCGGCTAAGCCAGGCAACAATAAAGAGTCACCAATGGCCTCAGTGTGTCAATTATCTGAGCTGTCAGCTGGCACATTCATATCACACTGGAAACAAAACGTGCTTTTGTGCCTTTTGTAGGCGAGTCTGTGAAACTCCAAAGAAATCCCATCTTTTCACGTTTCACTTAAAATCTGAAGCTTAAATTTCTCTTCATTTGAGCTCTGAGATAACAGCGTATATTACAGTTAAAATATCACACGTCTGTCCACATGATGACATGTATGCAGCTACTTCTACACTCTATAACTCTGTGGGTTCTTCTGAACACACGCGTTAAATGGCTTTAAAATGCACATCTCTTTAATCTGACCAACATATAAGGGTCAACGTTTATGCTCACCAACGTGAAAACTTGAATTTTACTTCATTAAAAAACGTTTGTCTGCTGTTTTAAAGTGTTTACAATGGTCCACAACAATGTAAACAGATATTTACGATGCATAAATAGGCTGTGTGTGTATTACGGTCAGAATGTGACAGAGCAAACCATCACGCCGTCTTAAGAAAGCGAAATGTGATAAATGTGATACTGACAGAAACAAAATAAGAGTGGAAATAGAATATTTCAGTACAGAACAAGCAGCAACACGCCTTATTACTGTTATTCAGACTGAAACTGGAAGAAGGAGGAACACGACTGTGCTCAAATATTTCAGCCACATCAAAGAATGCTTATTCTGTCCTTTGGCATGTGATATAATTATCTTACATTTCTCGCCCAAGAGTTTAAAAAATGATGGATTGAGTGGGCGACACGTTTGGTGTTTCAAAACCTCTGCAACTGAATCCTTATTGTGCAACATTAGAGAGTGATTCAGCATTCGTTTCCACCTCCAAACACTGATTTTGGAGTTAATTTTACCTCCATTAGCATTGTTGTGTTTAAAAAAAAAAAAAAATCCTCACTTGTGCCAGGAGCTTCTGTCTGCCACATAACCGTAACCATGTGTGCGTGTGTGTTTGTGTGTGTGTCTCCTTATGACAACAAATCTCTCAGCTTTGCCTCCACCACGGTGTTGATCAGTGTCCTGTTACTGAAAAGCCGACGCAAAATGCCGTAATTACGAGCTGTCAAATGCCAATTACCAGTAATTCAGCCTCGCCGCGTGTGGCGGGTGAGACAGTCGCTCGGTGTCAGTTGTCCGCCTCTCCCTCTCTACATCTCATTTAAAGAATTACACCGTGTTTGTTGTGCGCGTTTGAATGTCACGGACGCCGTTTGTTGTGCGGGAAATGCGCGGAACGCCGCCGGCGATTGACATCGCGCGCTGTCACACTTGATTATTCACTCGTGACTCGAGACACTCGGTGTAATGGAATAATGATAACGATGACGTCATGAATGGTTTCGCTGTTTTTTTCTCGAAAAGCAACGGCAGCCTAATGGATCTTAAAGCTCCAGTGTGTAACGTGTAGGGGCAATTACTGTCAGACTGTCTGAATAAGTGTTTAATCCAGTGGTGTCAAACTCATATTTATTCAGGGGCCACATACAGCACAATTTTATCTCAAGTGGGCCGGACCAGTAAAAATAGTAAAATAATAGCATAATAACCTATGAACAACAGGAACTCTATATAAATATGAAGGATATTTTTTACAAAACATGACATTTCTTGAGAAATATAAGCGCAATTTCAACAATATTGTGCCTAAATGTACTATTTACACATCACACTGGATCTAAAATGGCACAAACATTTAGTCACAGGTATCTGGAAGAGAAAAATATTGTATTTGACATTACGTTTAGATTGTAATCGTAGTGTGAAATTTTAACAAATTCATCCTGTGGGCCGGATTGGACCCTCTGGCGGGCCGGATCTGGCCCCCGGGCCGTATGATTGACACCCCTGGTTTAATCACTTAAACATGGAAATTGTTTGGTTTTTATTATGTATTTCAAGCAACAGCCTGTCTTTACAGAGGCTCCCAATACAGCAGTTAGAACACCTACAGCAGCTTTAACACTTAAACTTAGCTACTAAGTCTGTTTACGATGCAAACGTCGTTTCTGGTCTGGATGTGTCAGTCTCACCACTAGGTGTCACTAATTCTGATGCGCTGGCCCTTTACAGCAGCTGAAATCATTGTCAATCAAAGCAACCAAAAAATATGTTGTATTAACTATTGATGACATGATTATATCCATGTGATTCCCAGCTAACAATTTCTGAACGTTCAGAACGCTCTGGGAATGTTACCTTTTGGTTGCGGCAACGTTCCCTGAAGGTTCTTCTGTGGTTGATATGGAAGATGTTAGTTTTTGTTTGCACATTTGGTTCCCAGAGCATTACTTTGTCACAACCTTCATATAACCTTTAGAGAACGTTCTCGAATGGTTCCCAGAACGTTACTTTGTCACAACCTTCATACAACCTTTAGAGAACATTCTCTAAATGCTCCTAGAAAGTTCCTGTAACCACTTTTGTAATATGTAGGAAGAATAATGACAGTATAGAATAATGGCAGCTCCTGGACAAGTGGAAAGGGAACTAACTGGAGGGGTTGATGGTTTGAGTCCCCACCAGGTCAAAGGGCTGGGGTACCCCTGAGCAAGGTACCCAAAGCTTCTAGTAGAATGAATCTCCCTACAGAGATTCATAAATGTACAAAAAATTATAATAATATCACTCTACGATAGGCGATACATGGTCCACAATACCAATAACATCACGATACAGCGATTTTGTACTTTAGTGCGCTTAATTTGTTATTAAAATATCAACATTTACCCTGGTGTATCGTTCGCACCATATCGATATTCTTTATCCACCCCTGCGCTACTCTGTGGTGAATCCTTGAAAACTGTCTTACTGAATAATTATGAAAACTGTCCAACTGAAGAACAAAAAGTTACCACAAACAAAAACAAAAGTTAAGTGCGGGAAAAACAACGTGCAACAGTTTCCAAAGCAGACTTCATGGTGAGTTACTACAAAGTCTCATTGCTCTCCAGAGTAAAACTCTGCAGTAAAATATCCTGAAATTCAACATAATTGAAGCAATAAAACATTTTCTAAAAGCCTCTTTTCTTTAGTTAACAATACCCCGGCAGTAATTAAGCCAAGGTAAGACACACGAGACAAGGTGAAGTGGCATCAGTGTGCTAATTATACTTTATGATTTAATTTATGAATACCTCGCGACATTTCATCACTTTTTAAATTAAAGTTAGAACTGAACAGTCGACAAAACACGAGCGCAGATTATAACCCGGGGCTTCCTCTCGTCTGGTCCTCACTTTAACTGGTTAACTTATGCAGCCTCGAGTCATATGAAGACTGAGGACTGAGCCTCGTATGCAGAAAAACAACACTTCTCTGCCGCTCAAAATGATCGATTTGTAACCGTTTTCGTGTTTTGTTTGAAAGCTGCTGCGGAGAAAAGCTGACGTAAGTGACACGAAGTCGAAAACAAAACTAACAGCTGGGATTCACTGTTGTCTGCGAGCATGTGACTTGGATGTTAAACGCGCGGCACCTCGTCGCCGCATTCCTCGCACGTTGGCCACTTGTGTGTCTACACAGACACGCTCCACACTAACAGGCAAATGTCACCAGCGTCCAGATGTCAATGGGATGATTCATGTCCGTGGTGCGTCGTCGGGAGGGAGGGAGGGAGGCGTGAGTGGACGCTCGTTGCATTTTGACGATGCACAGTCAACAAATAATTGGAGGGGATTGGGTTTCAGACGGAAAGGGTCGTCGCCGCGGCGCTGACGCCACTTTCACGCCGTTCTGGGTGAAATCTTTTTCAGGAAAATGACCTGCAAATTTTACAGCAAAGACACTCGATCCTTGTCATTCTGTAACGACGTGAGAGAGTGTGCAATTTTTGTTCAAGTTCAGGAAATAACTGAGGATCAAGAGGTAAACAAAATTCATGTTTTACTCTTCAGGAAACGACATTCATTTAAGCTTTTGTGAAACTTTTTTTTACTTTTAATTCAAGGATTAAACAGCTTGACAGTTGGTAGTGTTTAAAATCCATTTCTGGGTTGCAGTAAGTGATTTCTTTTTTATAAATACTGACAAAATTAGACACGAGTGCCGTGAAAAACAAAAGCATCATATTCATTTACTTCCAAAATACTCCCATATTTGATCAGAGGCAATACCAGCAGCTCTTTGTGATGTCGACGCTGTTAAATGACAAAAAGGACGAAGCACAGTCTCACAAAAAATAAGCTGCTATTTCACAGCGAAGACACTTTGTCCTCAGTTAGCTGTGAACAACAACTAGACAACAGACATTTTAAAGGCCTTTACCTTTAACATGCTTGTCTATCATTTTCTTTCTAATCTACTGAGACAACTCTTTCCTTCACTTTCTCTGGTCCATGTTGTGTGGTACACACCATGTCACCAAACAGCACAGTGACGACCTGTAGCCCCATATATAGGCCCACTGACGGATTACAAGATTGTAGACACCTGTGTCACATTATTTTCAGTCTTTTCTAGGGCTACCATCATTTTTGTCCAGGCCTGTTTCATGAGTTTATTTTTTTAAATAGTTCCGTTGAAGCATGTTTGAAACGCAATGTCTGACTTTCATTGGTTACATTTCATAGAGTTTTTATTTATTATTACTTTTGTCAGATTCAAGTTATTTCTCTGACCATTGTGAGTTTATCTTTCATTAACCGAAGGGTACCAACAATTTTGTGTGTACACCGATACGAGAAAATGTACAACACCCAAAGTTAAGAGGTTATTTAAACACTTTAATTCAGCGCATCAACTTTAGTTGGAATGAACTTGAATTACTCCAATGTCCGACGGTTCCACTAAAGTGGAAACTGCTTTATTTCCAGTCGTGCACTTACAGTACGTTTCTGCCAGTTTTCATGAACAGAGCTTGACTGGCAAATTGGTCAGGACAAAAGAATCGGTGTGTAATATTTTTCACGACGACATCAGTGTCGGAGTTATTAGTCGTTTTGTTGGTGGATACATTTGCCTTATAATCAAAGGTGTGAAACATAGGTTAAATCATTGTTGTTTTTGGTATTATTGTTATATGGTATTGTAAGTTCGCCAATTGTTGGTCTGAGGTCATACGTAAGACTGACAATCAGTTGTTTTGTTGGGACGTGTTATTTATGCAGTTTCCTCCAAATTACTACAACAATACAGTGATACAGAAAAAAAGAAAATCCACCGGTATGATCACATTCGTTATCGGCGCAGTATTAGTTCAGATGTTTGGCCTTATGAAAAAAAAACCCACCCACAAGTGGAGAGTAAAGTGTATGAAGTGCAGGAAGAGAAAGTGTCTCCATTCTCCTCCTCTCGTCTCGTCTCTCTCTGAGACACTCAGCTGAGTCTCCGCTGAGCTTTTAGTCATATTCTGAGGAAATGAATCATTTGCGATGGGATCTCATGCTCTCTGCTCCCTCAGTGCTTTATCACTTCTTCTGGTGGCTATTTTCAAACAGCCCCACTCACCTCCATTCTCCTCCTTTTATTGTCTAAATTTCCACTTTATTTCCTCCTCCTCCTCCTCCTGCTGCCGCTGCTCTGCCGCCTTTAGTTTTTTCTGACTGAGTATTTTAACTTTGTATAAATCTTCACCCGGGTCTGTGCAGTAGAACAGTATTTCCCTCCATGTACCACCAGAGGAAGCTTGCGTACCACTGGTATGCAACTTTAAATGTGTCGTTATGATGATGTTGAAACTGATTGCACAATGTCATGGTGTGACTTGAGAACCCGTCTTCCATTTTCCACAAAAGAGCAAAAGCCTGTTGCATTCAGAGAAGAATGAATGAGGTCAGGTTTGCTGTTTTCTTGAATTAACAGAAATACATTGTCTTAAAAAAATATCTGTAGCTTTGTTTTTCTTAAAACCCTCCTGTTTTTTTTTCTATTCATATATTCACAAATAAAGTGAGTTACTCAAAGTGTCTCAAACCCCAAAAACAAAGTACAACCGGATTAAGCCGAATAAGTTGGACATGTTTGTTTCCATAAACCACGATAAGTATTATCTTGTTAATTAAGAAAAACAGAGCCAAGGTTATTGTTTAGGTGAGTGCGATACATTTCTACAAAAGAGATGGTTTTCTTTTTTCTTTCTTTGTGTGTGTGGTTCTGTTGAAGCCGTCTGCCATGTTTGGTTTGCTCATGAACACTGCGAGTTGAGAGTTGACGCTTTTAATTAAAGGGGATTAAACTGTGTGTTTGTGCTTAACACGAGGTGAAAATAAAGGAGAGGGTGAAGGAGAATGCGATGCGTCGTGAACTCTCGCTTCAGAGCTGCTTATGTTGTTGATTCAGGAGTTGTTGTTGCTGTTGTTGTTTTTGGAGGCAAAAAACAACAGCAGTGGTTTGCCTTCATGTGTTCGACATGTTTGACTTACAGTGAGGAGGCTTTAAGTGCTCTGATAGGCCATCGTCTCCCTGAGGGCAGACACTGTGGTTCACTGACCGGGCTCATGTGCAGTCACATTACAATGAGATGGTCCGATTCACACACACACATGCTGGTCTTGCGTCATTTGTGTGGACACTCATAGACATAATATATTCCCCTTAGCCCCTTCCCTTAACCTTAACCATTACAATTAAATGCCTAACCCTTAAGCAACCCTTAAAACCAGGTCTTAATCCTCAAAAAGCCTGTTGAAGTTGTGTGGACCAGCCAAATGTCCTCATGAGGTCGAAATGTCCTCACAAAGATAGGTTTGCTGGACAATTGGTCCACACAGCCTATGTAAGACATATACACACACACACACTGGTTTTTCATCTCTGTGTGGACACTCATAGCCCCTTACCCTAACCTTAACCATCACAACTGAACACCTAACCCTTAACTGAACCCTAAAACCAGGTCTTCATCCTCAAAAAGCCTATTGAAGTTGTGTGGATCCACAATTGTCCTCACAAGGTCGAAATGTCGTCACAAAGATAGGTTTGCTGGACAATTGGTCCACACAGCCTACGTAAGACATATATACACACACACACACTGGTTTTTCATCTCTGTGTGGACACTCATAGCCCCTTACCCTAACCTTAACCATCACAACTGAACCCTAAAACCAGGTCTTAATCCCCAAAAAGTCTGTTAAAGTTGAGTGGACCAGCCAAATGTCCTCACAAAGATAAATTTGCGCGACAATTGTCCTATGTACACTCACACTGGTTTTGCATCCATAACTCACCAAAATTCAAATCCAGTTCCTCAGAAATGAGGTTCGGCCTCTTGAGGACCAGATTTGGGTCTCCATGAAGACTACTGGTCCTGACAAGGTCAGTGTTTTAAAAAGGTCCTGAAGAGGTAATGCATACAAGCACACACACTTTGTCAGACTGTGCTGATTTGCCGGCTAAATCCCAGCCAGCCCGCTCACCTCCGTGCTGTGACATGTAACATATTGTCCTAATCAACCCCCTCACACAGTAAGAGGCTTGCTGCACTGGAACCACCCGGGGCTAGCTAGCGGTTAGCGAGTGCTTATCCTCGTCTCTTGTGGCGCGAGAGTGTGTGAGGCTCGAATTTTTATCTTTCCAGGCGAAGAGGCTGCTGAGAGGGCAGCGAGCGAGGAGGAGGAGGAGGAGGGAGGAGGGAGGAGGAGAAGATGTTGATTCAGAGGCATGAACAATCGAGGACTCGTTAGGAAAGAAAAGTCATCCTGGGCCTCATATGATTTTATGTACAGGCTGCCAGACAGATTGAGTTCAACGCCTTGAGGAATGATTGCGAGTCATGTGGTGTGTGTCTCTCCTTCTAGTTCTCACGTTCCTGAGGGCTTGGTTAAAGGGCCAGTGTGTAAGCGTTAGTGACATCTCATGGCGAGATGGCAGATTGCAACAAATACAGGACTTTCCCCAAGTGCACACCTGAATAGATGCACATCACATCTTCCTCTTCTGTCTTCTTCTTCTTCTTCGTCTTGATCCATCTGGTTCATGTGGGCGGAGACACTCATGGCGACATGGTGGCGCAAGTTGGCGGCCTCCGCAAAGCAAGGCCCGTGGTTGTGTGGAGGCAACAAAAACCGGATAACCTTTATTTTACAGTGATGATACACAAACGTTCATCATCTGCCAATAAACGTGTGAATCTCATACGCTTGACCTTCAAAGCTGCAAGTTCCTTCTTCTTTCCTTACTTTTTTAATAAAGTGCCGGCGCTGTCTGTCAGCTGAGACTCTTCCTGAGGCTCGTTACCAGAGGCTCATGATTCAGATTGTTTGTCTTCCTCCGTAATGAGCTCGTCTCTTGTTTCTCGCTCAGTTTCTGTTGTGTTTTTTTTTTTTTTTAACCTCGTTCAGAAATAAATCAAAATTGAAGACGACGAGGTTTGATCAGAAGTCATTTAAATAACTCCAGATTCATTATGAAATACATCTGATGTTCCATATTTGCCAGATCATTCTCCTTGTTTTTTTCAGCTCAAACAAACAAAATATGTTTTGTTTTTTTTGTTGTTGACAGTTGCATAATCCTTTCTCACCTCCTGTTTTTTTTTTTCTTCTTTCCTTTTTCGTCTTCCCACAGGTATCAGGGCCCAGAAAGTACGAGTGGAGGAGGAGCTGGAGGCGTATCCCACAGAGTCGGTCGACCTACGCTGCCAATTCATCGACGGGGGAGGCCGAACCAAACTCACACAGGTTGGCTGATGAAAGACAATATTGCTTTTTTTTTCCAGTAGCCTTGAGGGCATAATAGCTCGGGATGTAAAATTGACAATGGGTGGGTTTCCTGTTGTGTTTATGGGCATTTTTCAATTTGTCTGAAAAAAGAAACAAATGGAAACAAAAAGGAAAAAAAAGCTTCCACATTTCACTGCACGGGAGAAATGTTGGAAACAACACCTGAGAGGACGGAACGTGTGAAATGAAGCTACAACATTCCTCGTTGCTGATATTGTTGCTGAATAATGAATTGGTAAACAAGTCGAGTCTAGTGAGGAGTTATGGTGGCTAATGGTTTGATGGGGAGAATACAGTGAGGTCACGAAGGTCAATGTCCCCTGGAGTTTTGTGCAGAGCAAAAAAAAAAGGGACAAATTTGACCTTGTTAAAGGGGTAACGGACAGTATTTGTGTCTGTCTGTCTGTCTGTGGCTGGGAGGTCCTGCTGCGTCGTGACATAATGAGCACATCATGTGAATGTTGTTGTCTTCCCTGTGTCAGATATGGTAAAAAAAAAAACTTGTCTCGTTATCCATGCCATGACACCGTGCTATCGGTTTTAACGTCACAATGACACGTTGGAGCCAAAAGTTGAAGCTTTAAATGGATCGTCACGGCACTGTAGGCTCAAAGACGCGGACAGTTTAGTGTAATGCCATGGTTCTCAAACTGTGGTGCGTGGACCACCAGTGGTACGCGAGCTTCTCCTGGTGGTACTTGGAGGAAAATGAGGAATAATGTTCTACTGCTGAAGAAATTTGATTGGGAATAAATAAATATGCCTCCTGAGAAAGGTCTGTCGCTGACTTTGCACGGCTTTTTTACAACACTGTATTTTAGTGTTACTTCAAGAGATCAATATTTGTCTCAGGTGATGCTTGGTATAAAAAGTTCGAGAACCACTGGTCTCATTAAATTCTAAACTGGCTCTTTCTCACTTAAAGGTCCATTGTGTAAGAATGAATGACATCTAATGGTAATTTAATAGAGATGATTTTGAGATGATCAGAGAACTACGGTGGCCCTTGCGCCATAAAAGATACCGTCCTTCTTTACAGGCTGCAACACGGTTGTTGCTTCAAGGCAACCTCTTCTTCTAACCCTAAGCGATTATACACCTTTTACACAATTATAGATTTAAATTGTGCCAATTAGCCGTCCCAACTGTGACCTTTAATGTGAGCACAAGTCGTTTCCATACACCTGTTGCTATGTGCACTTTGTTTGTGAGCAGAAAAACCTGGGATTTCAAAAACAAACCACCCCAGACTGTTGTTCCTCTATCGATCAAAGTAATGCCGTGTGAACCGTCTCATACTTTAAGCCAAGTATCACAATTGACAATTATCTTCAAAGTTCAACTTCCTTTGTTTGTAGATGTTTTCTTCCCCCTCCGTCATAATCAGTTCTTCTTTTCTCACACATAATATTCAATTTTTTCACAAAACGCAAAACAAGTCAATTTATCTTATCGGAGCCCTGATGGCAACATGTCTGAAACCACTTCCACTGCTGTGATGAACGATCATCCTCCAACTAAACTAAAGTTAAAAAAACCCAAAAACGCTAGGAGCTGATTGCTGCTTTAATTTGATCCTGGTGAGATTTGTCCCTCTCGGAGTTGTGGATGAAATCAATAGGCAATTTGTTCGCATAAAAAAAGAAAACTGAAATTGCAGACAGGCTAAATTGTCCTCCAATATTTTCCCTCCAATTTCCAGCGAGCGGGGGAGTCTGATCCTCTCGTTTGTGCTGACGTCTCAGTTTGTCCTCTCTGCAACTTTCAACCCATTCACTGTTTGTTTGTTGTTGTTTTTTTTACTCCAGATGTCACAAATGTGATAGATGTTTATTAAATATCTGACGATGATCTGCGTTCTCTTTCCTTCCCGCGCTGTCACTCTGAAAACTGGAAAGAGACAAAAAAAAAGAAAAGAAATCTATTTGCTGTAACATCACAGTGTTGTCCCTCGAGGTGCACTCTCATAAAAATATATCAATATCTTTCACATTAAAAGGAAAAGTGCCTGTGAAATAGCAAGGGGATCCTTGAAAGAGTGTTTACAAGTCTGAGATATCTTTCATTTCATTTAAATTCTGTCCTGTAATGGATTCCTGGCTCCATATTCAGACAGCTTTTGATTGAGTTTGACATTTTCACCTCAAAGTGAAGTTACCACAGGCTTCACATCCTGATTCAGATCCTTCTGGCTGCTTCATGTGTCTCCTTCATTAGAAGATCACCCGTAAATGGGCTGCTGACAGAATGTGGTAGAGTGCGGACACTTGACCCAGGCCCATCGGGACCTGATGGGACCTGATGGGACCTGATGGGTTGGGGTGGGGTTGGAAAAACATCTAGAAATGGCACACGGGGTGATTTTAAGGTCTTTTAGTGAACCATAGCACTGAATATGGTGAATTTGAATGCTGTTATTGAAGACACAAAAGAAACATTTAAAAAATAGAGTTGTACCGTGTAAAAATATGAACTAACAAGTAATGATTGACCCAGTGAACAGCACACTGGATGCCTTCACGGTGAATGTTCTCCTTCAAATGAACAACTCAAATTAAGCTACAGTAGTTGAATTCTAAGTGCTTGTAGTTGCTTACAATAACTTTTATCATTTGCTGTAACCAGAAATAAAACAGTCTGAGTACCTGGTCGGATCTGGTCAATTTCCTCTCAGGTTCTGTCCCAAGGTGCACTTTGTTATCTGGATGTTATCATTTTATGTTACAGCCCAGTAACAGCATGGTTATAGCATGTAATATATATATCATTTTTTTATTATGGAGGACATTTTATGGCAACACAATCTCATTTCTAATGTAATTTGGTAATGGGTCGTAATAAGGACAGTCATTTCCAAACTTAAGTCAAAGTAATAGCTCATTAATGAGAATTACTGCAGGCTACAACCTTCACATGAAAACATTTGGCAATCTAAATTGGTTATTGCCATATAATAATGTTGAAATTAATTCTCCCTCATGTCCCACACACTCACCAAGCTGTAACTTGGTAATTACGAGAGACATATGGAATGAGAACTGCATTTGCACCTCAGACTTTGTGTAACTCCTGCTTTTTTCCCCCCAGGTGTCTTGGATATGGGAACCTTCTGATGGCATCCGGGACAACATTGCCGTGTACCACCCACACTACGGGCAGAGTTTCCCCAACTCGGCTTTCAAAGACCGAGTTGTCTTCCTGCACAACAGCCTGGAGAATCCGTCCATCCGGATTTCGAACCTGAAAATGTCCGACGCCGGCCGCTACACCTGCGAGTACGCCACCTATCCGTCCGGGAACGAGCAAGGCACGACCACCCTCGTCATGCTCGGTGAGTACAGAGCTGCTGTGCTCCCACGCACCGTTACATAATCCTGACGGAAGGCTGCGTGTTTCAGATGTAGCCGGGAACTTTTCCATATTACCTCACCAATCAGTCAGCGGCGTTTTTCCAGTGTTCAGCAAAGCACAGCGAGGCCCAAACGAGACTCTCGGAAGCTGTTGTACTGCATCAGCCTTGACAAGTGTCTCCCTGGCCATCTGCTTATCACTGCTTTCTATAAAAGAGATTCCCACCGGACTCGGCGTCTAAGAAGAAGAAGAAGTAATTTAAAACACTTGAAGAGAACTCTCGGGGTGTGTCCTGTTAGATGCTGAATGGAAAACAAGGCAGACGGGGGAATTGAGGGTTTCGCATTCATGTTAAGTATCAGCCTTTTAGATGTGCTATTCATTTCAATGTGTTGAGCCGATGTAATCAGCAGGCAGCCGGCAATTTAAGATAAACTGAAAGTTGTTATTCCAGCCCCTTTTCCTCCGATGGGTTCAGTCAACATGTTTTTGCACTTTGCCAAATTTAAACATGGGCAACACGGCACCCAATCAGTGGGTAATTATGGATGGAGATGGAACTGTTATCCAGGTCCACATCGGCACAAAGTGCTCTTGTTTACAGCGCAAATTAGTCTCACCTGAGTTGCTGCTGTTAATGTACAATTGTGTTAATTTGGCTGTCTAGTCAATTAAGTAAAGTCCCTTCTCCACTGGTCCAGAATTCCACCAATACCTGCTAACATGTGGGTTCTGTCTGCATTCAGCCTCTGCTATAGACGGGGGCTTTTATCGGCGCCGGCTCTGATCAGCAGTCACGATGTCACTTGTCACTTATTTCCGTCGGCAAACAACAACGGCGCACCGGGGAGAAAGGAGAGTAGTTTTTTTTTTTTGGACTGATAATGAAGTTGAGGTATTCAACATCACACTGGAATACAAAGTTAACACAAAGTTCCAGCTTCTCCGAGTGCACCGGCATCCTCTGTCGTTGTGTTCCACAATGGCGGCTGTTTGTTGTCCTTTCTGCCGCAGTGTTGTGGGTGAAAGGTGAAGCTGGAGCAGAATCGATGCATTTTCTAAACAAAAACATTAGTGGTGTGAAATTAACCGTAGACTATGAAATTAACATGGCTACAAATCCAATATTCTTATGTTGAAGGTTAAAATTGATGTAACCCATTGGTTAATAATAAATGGGTCAGTTTTTCTCATACCTACTGTTGCTGACTATTGTTCTCTGTTTAAGTAATATCAATTGATCAAGCCTATTCTAACATTCCAAGTCATTAAAGTATGTATGATTCGTGCTGATATCGTATCAGATCAATATCAGTATCGGTCAATACTAGAGGCTGCAATATCGGTATCGTATCGGAAGTGAAAAAGTTGTATCGGGACATCCCTAAAGAAGATAACGTTGTCCTTCCTCGTGCAGATATCAATATTTAAAGTACACAGTCTCTGCTAGTTTCACTCGCCGAACGTCGCTATTTCATGTCTCCTGGTTGAAGAAGAGGGAGTTTACAGCGGGATAATGGTGGAGAAAGCTACGTTAAGAGATGCTCCATCCACGTTCAATACATAGACTTTATGCACTCTATATATCGTGACGCATCGTTATATGATTTTCTTGCAACATATTGATATATCACAGAGTCGTTGTATCGTGATATCATTGGTATCGTGGGTTGGAACCCTGTGATTCCAACCCCGATGTCGTCCAGTAAGATAAAGGTTATTCATTGGGGGTTTTTCAAGCCTTGTGTGAGTTGCTCGAGAGCAAAGCAAGTGTTGACCGTGAGACTCTTTTTCACGAGAGTTTGAAGCAGCTAACGACATGGCTGCTCCGTTAAAGTGATTGATTGACATCCATCCATCAATTGTCTACTGCTTTAGGGTCGCGGGGCTGCTGGTGCCAATCCCAGCTGACATAGGGCGAATGGCGGGGGTCACACCCTGGACAAGCTGCCACCTATGGTCAATTTACAGTGTCCAGTTAACGACTGCATGATTTTGTTGGCGGTAACTTGAGAACTAGCAACCATCATGCTGAGAGCTAACCGATTGTATGGCGGATTCACACGCCGATGTATTCATATCTTTTATTTGGTAAATTGCTCGCTGCTTCTCACGTGCGGTTTATCTCCCGCTCGTCGGCAGACTCGCCCGCTGCTGTCACTTAGCCGGCCGCGGTGGCCACTTCGTGAAATCTGCTCCATCTCGGCGGCGTGATTTGTGAAAGTGAGTGAATGTTCAGTTGCCGTCAGCGGTGGGGAAACACATCCTGTTTGTAATCGGTGACAGCTGGTGTTATTCATCCACCCACGTGTCCTCCCGTTTGCACTCCGCTCACAAAGGAATCCGGCACCTGGTGTCTTTCTCTCATACTTAACGAACACCGAGGGAGGAGGCTTCGCCCTCGATTGTGAACAACAGCGCTTCTCCTGACTTCTTCTTTGTTTTCCGTTGGAAGCGCTGCTCTTCCAGTTTATGACCCCACAGCACCGATATGTGTAAGACAAGGCGTGGATACGTTTACCATCTCAAGGGCTCAAGGGACAAATTGAGATGATACACTTTGAACTATAAAACACAGCCTTTACTGTGATTCATATTCCCCGTGGTGCATAGCAACGTACCTGATGTTTTTCTCCTGTTTTTATCATATGGATTTTCTTCATGGTGCACAAATTGTATATAATTCCAGAACATTTACTATAATCTGTCCCAACAGAGTGAAAGGAGGAATTGATTGACAGCTGGGCTTCTGAAAGAAAAAGGAAACAAAGTCTTCGTGTGTGTTTAATTTGTTGCTGCCTTCGATTGTGGGTTTACTTGATTTTTATCTGCAACACTAAAGTGGTGCACATGGTCTCTGCTGTAAGTCACCGCGGAGATGCTGTTCAGTAAGGCAGCCGTAATTAAATTAAATTCATTACAGTACTCCATTTGCCGCAGCCAGAATGGTTCATGGAAAGAAAATGCTTCACAATTCCTTTCATGTGTTCTCCCAGCTGGGCCAGTAATATTTCCCTCCCTTGTTTTTCTCCGTGAAAAACCTTCACACAACAATACAAAAGCCACCAGTGGAGGCTTCGCTCACAGAGAAGCAGGCACACGAGAGAGGCAGAAGTTGGCCATCTTGCAGAGAACATACTGTGGTGGGTTTGCAGATGGATGTGGGCTAAGCCTCCTTAACTGCTGCTGCTGCTGCAGTCGCTGGCACAGAACAGGAGCAGTCTGGGAAATACCTGCTGGAAAAAAAGGCACACTGACTCACCTTTTGTGTGGAGTTGCAGTTGGTGCCAAACTCTCTGGGACACATTCTTGGCCATTGGTAGAAATGCACTCAGCCAATCAAGGCTCACTCCAATTTCTGCCACTCTGCACAGTCATAGCATAAGTCATTTCTTTCCATATCGCAATTTTTTTGGTTAAAAAAAAAAATAAAATAAAATACACATTTATGTGTGTCTGCCTCAATTTCTCTGTATTGAGAACATTGGCAGTTAGTTCAGCTGGATAAACAGTAGGTGGCACCTACTGTGTATGTGTATGTGTGTGTGTGTGTGTGTGTGTGTCTCTCCAAGGCACAACTCGATGACATAAATATAGAGTGCCAATATAGCTGTTTACATTGCTGCTTTAAATCCTTAGTGAAGTCATATTTACTTCATTGAAGCCTCTTGTACGAATCGTCCACTGAGCCTGAAGTGGGAGGGACCTTCCAGTCACATGACTTCTAAACTATTTCTGTTGCAATTATTTACTTCTACTTTTGATCAACTTCTCCACCTCCTTCAAGTGTGAAAACTTTATTGCGGTTGAATTGATATGGACTGAATATAAAGATGGATGTACAGCCTTCCAGAAAGTTGAAGCCTAGACAGTAGCAGCTAACCACCAGGGGGTGACACCGCTCGTGTTTGAGTGGAAGTCGATGAGAAAAGGAGCTTCTACCTTTAACTTGATCTTCTCTCATAGGCCACAATGTCACTTTTGTAAATTAAGTTCCCAATGAGAGAAAAAATTTGGATTTTTGGAGTGTGGGATGATGTGTGAAGGGTGAACAATCCCTTCAACAAAGATAATAATATCGAAGGAGACTAATGTTACCTGTATAATGTTTTGTTTGCATGTTGTGTAGTTATGGTTACCACAACAAAACATGTTTACAGTCTCTTGTGCAAACCACAAACTGGTCCACTAGTGTCCCAGGTTGTTGAAGACACAACATAAAGGTCATGATCGGGACATAATCCATGTTTTTTGGGACAAAAATATGTGACGTATCACATTTTTTAAGGGACTTTGAACACTTACCCCTAAAAAAAATGAGAAATGGGTTTAGGCCCAAATTTCCCAAATCACTATAAGGCATACAATCTGTGTTTTTAGGGGTAAATGCGACTCACGAGATTCAATGGCATTAGACCTTTTTGAGTGCAGAGCTGCTGGCAGCCAGTCACAGTGCATCTTAGAGCCGGCATCCAATCGCATCACAACTTAGTTAAGTATGAATACCTAATCATGGCAGCCTGTCATATTATAACTTACTGCATGTGGCACCGCTGCCAGCCAATCTCATTACCACTCGCTGGGGTGAATAAAGAATCGCTCACTTGGCAGTGATGTCCCATTGTCCTGGATGGGGACCACACTTCAGTGAGTGGAAGCCAATTTTTCCCTCATTGGCCGTGGCGTTTGGCAGCAGCACGGAAATGCAACTGCAGGTGAGGGAGAGTGTGGTGGATCAGCAGCACAAGGATCATTGTGTTTTTTTTTTGTTTTGTTTTTTGAAGAGCGGTTGCATGAGGTATCGACACACGATCGACGCTGACTTTGCTGAACACGCCGCCTTTTTTAAACCACCGTACCAAAGTCCATTAAAGCTTTTGTGGGCACAGGAGCTGCTGCTAAGTCTGTGTCACTTAGATAAATGTGAAAGAAGGATTTCAAACACCAAAAAGACATTGAACTTACTGATGGAGGCAGCAGTGGATCAACAACTCCTGTGTGCTGTGATGCAAAATCACAGATTTCCTCTATGGAATCTGGTGGTTCACAGCCTGGCTGTCTAACGACAAGAAAACACTTCTTAACATATTCCTAACATGTCGTAGATTTAAGCAGGTGTCGATTTTAACATTGACTCAAATCTGTTTGTCCTTCTGTGCCGTGTTATCAGTGAGCGTGAGCGTGAGGGTCAAGTCAGTGTTGATGATGTGTCAATACCTCATACAACCACACAAACAAACAAAAACCACCCAAAAACGCTCCTTTTAAGCTGTCAGCGTGAAATTCACTGAGTGAGAGAAGTTGAGCGCCCGCTGGAGAGTCACTGGCTGGAGTCCATTCATCCACAGAGTGGTGAAAAAGTGGCAGACTGGAGTAAAGCAGCCAGGAATGACTCAGTGGGCTCGACACTGATGAGTGGAAACTATTTTTCTTTTTTTCCTTTTTCTTTTTTTTTGGCAAAGCATTAACAGTATTAAAATCCATAAAGGCAACTGACTAATGAAGATAAGCAATCTGGCCAGTGCATTAAAAATGCAGTTTAGCTGTAAGCAATGTCCCAATTACCTTCTCCATATAGTCCGGCTTCTAGTTTCATGAATGTGTTTTTATCCAGTGTAGGAAAAAAGAATATAACGATAATGTAGCTAGAGCTGCAGCTAATGATGATCTTCATTTACAATTAATCTGTTGATTAGTTTATGGATTAGTTGTTTTGTCCAAAAAAAGAAAAGAAAAGAAAAGCTGATTAATATTTGGGGAAACGGCGGGGTAGTGGCTAGCACTGTTGCCTTGCAGCAAAAAGACCCGTGTTTGTGGCCTGGTCTCCCACAGTCCAAAAACATGCAGAATCACAATTTCTTTTTCATTAGAATTGAGATCATGATTCTCTGATTCTCTTGGAGATTAGAAACATTCAATTAGGCATTCAAGTTAACTGCCAAACAGTGTGATTTCCTTAGGCCGCGCATCATGGGCTTATTGTGTTATTATTGTACGGGCTTAAATTACACATGGCGTGTTTCCACTCGCTCGATTTGTGACGTCATAACCAGGGACTGATTGGTCAGGTTGCCGTCACAAGAATCAAACTGAACAATGCTGAACTGTAGATCAAATAAAAGGACTTAACAATCCTGAAAACGTGGGTTAATCGCCAACATTTAGCTCAAGCTCGGGTCGGGTGGTTGTGTGATTGTCGTCACTCTCGTCTCACACACACACACACACACACACACACACACACACACACACACACACTTTCATGCAGAGGTTAAGTGAACATTTGAAAAACTGACCGTAGCTACGGCCCACATCAACTGGGACTTGCTCCCACGCGACCCTCACGCGTGCAGGATAAAGCGATAGAAAATGAGTGATTGATATTTGACGAGCTTTACCCTGGATGAATGTAGGTTAAACCAGGAACGACTCAAATGAGACACATGACAGCTACTACATGTTCAGAGCATTGCTAACAAACAGAGTTAAACTGAGCGTCTGAGTGTTGACATGTTTATGCAGATGACGGGGATGCTAATAAACGCAGAGAAGGTTGCATTTCCACTCAAATGGGAGCGTTCCATCAATAAAATTGCAATCTAATGCACCCACGGCAGCACAAATTGGTGAATTGGCTGGCTAAGAAAGTCAGGCTTTGCTTATTTAAATTTGCTTTCAGAGGCAACTCCATCCCTGGGATTTGATATTTAAAATAATCAGTTTCTGCTTTGAAAGTCATATTTATGCATTTTTGTTTTAGGCACTTAACTTTAAAAATGCTAAATTACTCTCAAGCTTAAATGAATCCATTTTGTCCACGTTTCCAACCGCCAATAATGCGTTGTCAAAACAACACACGCGGCGGAATAATTGCTTTATAAACTTTGTACTTTGAATATTAATTGCCTGTTAACAGCTGAGCAGAAGTACAGAGGCAAACAAATGTTTGATTTCTGTGTGTGTGTGTGCTTGTGTTTTCAGGAAATATTAAGCAGCAGCAGCAGCATTGTGTTTTGTAAAAACCTGGGCAACTGGTGAAACACAAATTTAACAAGATCCAGAAGCCTCTATTGATCTTTGGCTAATGGATGCTGTCACGTAGAAAATAAATAAAAAAAAAAAACTTGGCTGCCGTCATCAGGCTGTAGCCGTGAATCAATCAGTTTAGAAATGGAAGTCGAAGGACGAAATGATGATTGTACCCGGGTCCATCTGTTCTGCAGTCTCACTGTTTCCAGGTTTGTAGCTGCTGATTTTTCCATTTTGTGCTCCAACAACAGGGTTGAAGTGAAATATAAAGAGGGGTCACGTTCGGGTATTCAGAAAGGGTTTGCCTTCTCTTTTCCATCTACAGTACTGGAGCCTGAATTCAAGGCATGTACAAAAATAACTAGAAGCAGAAGTGTCCGAGATCTTTTTAAAAAGCCTGGAGCCACAGAAGCAGTTTCCAAATAGTTTTACTAAAACCAAAAATTCTAAAAATGCAGCAAAGTGAGAAAATCACCGCAGTCATTACGTTTCTTCCCCTGGAGGCAAAGAGTATTTGCACCAAATTTGTTCCAAAAATGTAAACTGGTAAAACAGTAAAAGGAGTTTAAAAATGTGTCTCAAAATGGTCGGCATCACCGTCTCAGAAGACCATGGGCTCCTTGTGCCTGGAGGTTTAGGATTTAGTGTCCAATCCGTGAGAGGCAGACACGTCCACAGGTTGTTTAGGAAGGCTTCATGTGAGAGCGGTCAGTCCACTGCCTGTCACTGGGTTCAGTGCTGGCCGTGGCATCTTCCCAGTTGGCAGGGTTGATGTTGAAGGACATGATAGCTTTATAGCAAAGCTGAAGTGCCAGATGCCAGCTCCGAATAAAGGATGTGCTTCGGGGTTTCTTCCATTACCCATCCCGCTGGATATGTCCAAGCCAGCGGAAACAGACAGAACATGCTTGGAAGCGTTGCTCTTCCTAGGGCTGTTGTGCATGTGATATTCTGTCCTTGCAGGTGATGCCCAGTATGTGCCTCAGGGAGTGCAGATGGAAGCGCTGTCTTAAAGATTTAAGTAAAAATTTGTTTTATTTCATGTGCTTTCCGCTTCTCCCGCTCCAAAATAGAAAAAGGTATGAAATGCAATACAGGTTAAATGTATACAATTTAAATTGAATTTATTATATAAATATACATTATTTGGTCTAGATCTAAAAAAGTGCACTGGACGTGAACACATGATGAAACCAGAACACTTTTGTAAGCTAATGTTGGCTGTCAAAAGTCACAAAAAAAGACTCCTGAATTTGGCAAGATCGTCCCACAACTGGAGCTTTTCCAGTCGCTGACGTGTAAGTGCTGCCCTGGTGAAAGTAATGAAGACCGTGTCAGTGGAGTCGCAGTTCAAGTTCGGGCGAGCATCTGCCTCGCTAAAGACCCTGGAGAGTCTTTAGCGGGGACAGGGACAGTTTCACAGCAAATGTCTTTCTAAAGTTTGGTAAGCAAATGGCCTGTAATGGGAATTGAAGTGTTCCTAGGGTGAGAATAGATCCTTATATGACTTCTTATTTCCTTAAAATAAAAAAAGCATTTCCTCGGTCAGCTTGTCAGAGAGCGGATGTGACCTGGTGCCCGGCACAGATAGCATCGCTTCCTGCTTACATTCTAATCACCCCGGCCTGATGTGAGGAGTGGGATGGAGTCGGTTACTCCTGACTTGTTTAAGTCCCCAGATCAATTCTGTCCTCTGACTACTGCTCTGCTTTACTCTCCCTCCTGTCTTGTGTGCACAGTCACTCCCCTCAGTCTTTATGTCTTTTTTTTTTTGTCTCCTCTCCATTTGTTTCCCCCCCCCCCTCGCCGCTCTTTTATCTCCCTCAGGTCTAAACTCTCTTCTCTCTTGTCTCTCCGTGTCGATTTGTGCTTTGTGTTTCATCTTTTGTCCTGGGATCTGGGTCTCCAGGTTTCACAGAGGCCGCATTGTTGTGTCTGTTTGATTTTGCCCGGATCTGAATTCAAGATCAGCTTTGAAGTAGCTTGAAGTGACTCGATCGTGTCCGCAAATAAGCATGCGTGGATATAATGACTTTAAATGTACACGGTATGAATAAATCAAAGAGTATAGAAATAGGTGCAGTGTTTCATCCTTTTAGATATTGACTGTGAATGAGAAACTATGAAATATATGAAAATCTCAGTGCCATTACTTTTTATTGCAATTTGTTGTGTTTTATGGTGTTTCATCTCCATTAAGCATCATTGGCCTTGATTTAATACAAACTTTCACATTTACTTTGATTTATTTTTGAATTCAAAAGTAGTTGTAAATGTAGTGCATAACTTGAGAACTTGTTTTTGTGTCTGTGGAGACATTCCCGCGCCGCGTACAGAATCATTTATTTTATTATTTTCATAATCGATTAATCTGGCGATCATTTTCTCAATTAATCCATAAAATATCAGGAAACCTTAAAAAAATTTCTTGTTTTGTCCACCAACAAAAATCATGAACTTTTAATGATTTTTTTGTTATCCAGAACAAAGAAATTAAGAAAATACTCACATTTAAGAAGCTTAAACAATAGGAAAATCTTGTTTTAATCATGAAAAAAGCTTCAAACCGGTTAATCGATTATCAAAATAGTTGTAATCGACTAATAATCGATTAATCGATTCAGCTCTAGTGGACGCGGAACAGCTGCGCTGGTGAAGTGAGACGATTGTGAACAGTTTGAATACAGGACTGGAGTCGTCTTCTCAGGCTCAGCTGACGCCACTGCCGGCCTCCTTGTTACATTACATTACATTACATTACATGTCGTGTAGCAGTCGCTTTTATCCAAAGCGACTTACAAAAGTGCATTTAAACATTTGGGTACAAATAAGAGCTAGAAGTAAGTAAGAGCTTCAAGTAGATCAAACTATGAAGTGCTAGTCATAAGTTTTTGTTTTGTGATGATGCCTCAATCGAAACGAGGTCAAAACAGCAACAATAACAACTTTGTCTTTGACCTAGCAGACAAAATATCTTAAACAACTTTCACCTTAACCAAGAAGACAAGTCAAAAGTCACTAAAGTCAAGCAACACAGTTAGATAAAATAGCAATTAATGAAATAGCAACCAAATAAGAAAGACCTACAGAAGTGATACTTAGCTTAATTCCAGTCGTCCTATGAGATACCCAGATAGTCCAAATGCACACATTGTCTGAAAATGGCGCCGGAAAATAGTTTCCTCGTAATCCTCATCGTCCAGATGTGCAGAATTAGCAGACAGCTTCTGTGTGTGTGTGTGTGTGTGTGTGTGTGTGTGTCACAAAGCCGCTGCAGGCAGCCGTTCTAGATTTAGTCTTTTGGACTGAAATGCTTATGATGCTTATGAATGCTGTGATCGTTTTAGACCAGTTGTAGTCGACGAAAGCTCTAAAATGTTTTAGTCTAGGTCTAGTTAGACAAAGAAACGTCTTACTTTTCTTTTTAACAAATGTATTTAGGTCAATAAGTGCTGGAGATTGCTGTTGGGCAGAAACCTATAATCTCCATTTGTTCCAACTGTTTTCTTCATGAATTGATGGCTTACTTCCATCATACAAGAGTGTCACACATAAGTCATCAGCGGCGCCGGGTGGCAGGCGGAGGGGCCGCGGACATATGAACTTGCTGCGCCTTCTCCAGCTGTCCCCGGCGCAACTGTCGATTGGAGCGGACTCCAGGGTCCAAACCCCCAGACCTGAGGTTTTAATTGACAGATTACTACGGACCACCCACTAACATTTACGTCCACTCTCGTCTCGTCAACGAAAGCTCACACACGTCCCGTCATGGTTTAGTCATCAAGCGTGATCGTCATGAAAGAAAAGTTGAGCTCGATGTGGAACACGGTGCATTTATTGCCTCGTCCAAGAGAAAAGGATCGATCCGCGAATTGATCTTGCTGTTAAAGTTCACCGCTTTGCCGCTGTGATGGTGACATAGTCTTTCCCAAATGAAAAGCATAAAAAAAAAAAGGGGGCCAGAAATGCACCCAGCATCTTTAGATTTGTTCTGCTGCCTGGTAACACATGTCAAAATAAACCAAAGTGCTAAAAGAGTGGTTATTATATTTTACAAAAAAAACAAAAAACCTCTAATATGTCACTTGACATCAGAAAATAATGGAATTCACTGACATTTCCAGATTGATTGATGGTGTCAGAGGTTGGTTCGGACATTTTCACGGAACATTGACACTTTATATAACGCGTCCAGTTTGATTTAACAGAGCTAATGTGACATTTTGTATTAAAGACACAGACCTCTTCTAACTATGGTATTTGACTTAAGGTTGATGTATTACCTGTGGAAATACTCTGCTAATGAAGTGAATCGGTTGGTTTATGAAGAGTTTATTATCACAGAGTTTTCTTCCATCCAAAGTAAATCTAATGCGTGAGGAATTTGTCTTGATGTAGATGAAAGTGTCCAGTTATTTTAAACTCTTTTTTTTTTTATGTCCACAAAAAAGCAAAGTCTCTCAGGACCCTGAGGAAAGGAAGAATTGAATGTGTATACACTAAATGTTTTCTGAAGTTATATTATTGTTTAATCTATTCATATTTAGCATTTAACAAGCTGTAATGTCATACTATTTTACAAAAGTTATATCCTGACAAACTGCTGCTGCTGCTTCTTCAGAAACGATTGAGTTAGATGAACAACATTTTGTTTTATACGTGAGTATTTATTCAAATCTGCATGAAAAGATCTATGAAAGATTTACATTTATTTCAACACTACACAAGCATACTTATCGTCTGTCATGATGGCTTAGGCTTTGTGATTGTGCCGAAAATGTGCGTTTAACACATCCTCGGTGTCATTGTCTGTGTACAAGAGGGAATTTAAACCAAAAAAAACGTTCCCATGTCAGGCAAGAATCAAACTGAACAATGCCGAACTATAGATCAGTTAAAAACACTTAAAAGTCTCCAACATTTAGCAGAGGAAATATTAAACAGAGGAGTCAACACTGCCCCAAACGCGAGCCGGAGTCTGTGCTCCAGTCATAAGGAGGTTCTGAACAAATCTTACTGATTCTAATGATTCAGTTACACTGAAAACAAGTCACTCGTCGCGAGTTTGTGTGTGTCGCGTATAAAAGAAAGTTCCGTGCAGCTGTGCACGAAACTGGGTCGTGGAAAAAGCGCCATATCTGATGAAACAAAGGCTTACATTTTTTACATTTTCGAGTCCCTCGTTATAACGCAATAAAGATGGTAAAGTTTTCTAACACTCGACATTAACAAGTGTGCGTATCTGCCTGTACGTTCTCTCTCTGCCGCTCTGATGTTGAGAAGCCTGGGGTCTCACCTGAGGGCTCCGGCCTCCCGCTTTTCTCAGTTTCATTACAGCCACAGTCGGAGGCCAGAGTGGATATACACAACACGCTCAACCTCCTCCTCTGCCGCATGTTTGATGTCTCTTTCCTCTCAACTCACCACTTTTTTTATATCTATTTTTCTTTTTTTTTATACCCTCTGCTGCCATTTTTCCCTTCCATCCTTTATTCTCTGCGTCCCTCGTGTCCCGCCTGGATTCTCATCATCTCTTCCCTCTGTCTGTCTCTCCTCTCCTCGCTCCCTGCAGCCAAGCCTAAGAACTCAGCCAAAGTGGTGACAGTCCAAGCCGGCACCAAATCGGTGGTGGTCGCCCAGTGTGAGGCGGCAGACGGCAAACCGGCCGCGACCATCAAGTGGCTGGCGTCGGTCGGTGGCAACCACTCAACCAGCACCACCAACGGGCCAGATGGGACGGTGACAGTCCGCAGCGAGTATCGTCTGGTTCCCACGCCGACGGACGACGGCAGAGAGGTGACCTGCAGGGTGGAGCAGCGGACACAGGAGCAGCCGTGGGTTTATCCCGTCAAGCTTTCTGTAGAGTGTAAGGACGACACACGCGCACACGCACACACGCACACACACACACACACACACACACACTCACATTGTATGATGTTTCCGTGCGTGAACGGTAAATGCTCCTGGTCTTAAATGGAGCAGTGAAGTCATGTGTTTTTGTCAGGACGCACAGATGAGACGCAGGTGAT
Organism: Solea senegalensis; assembly: GCF_019176455.1. Lineage (NCBI taxonomy): Eukaryota > Metazoa > Chordata > Actinopteri > Pleuronectiformes > Soleidae > Solea > Solea senegalensis. Next base: position 15,121,849 of record NC_058039.1, on the reverse strand, counting down.
TTGTCTGGTTTCTTTTTCATGTGACTTAAGGTTTATGTGAATGTGTTAAAAAACACATAAAGTTACATTCATGATTCATTTACCAAACAAATATCTCTTGGAATCTACTGGTTTCCCTGTTTTTTTAATTATTATTTTAACCATAAAAGGGACAGAAAATGTCCTGTGAGCTAAGTGCTTTTGTCAATTTTTCCAGAATAGCTTTAAATATCTGGCAGTTACTTACAATTTACTGCTAGCAAAATAATGTGTTAACAATTTGAACGTTTTATTTAGAAAAAAACATTGTCGTTGTACAGGAACATCAGATTTTAAATACTATTTCCAGGCCAAACTATGGACATCCAGGCATTTTCCCAACTCTGTCCTCTCTGGTGACAAAGACGCTGATTCGCCGAATTACCGTAATAACCACACGTTGGCTTTTTACGTGCAACTCCTCAGCTTTGGGAAACAGTTGGAATTTCTCCGATAGCACAAATCGTTGCATAATTACGGTAATGCATCTGCGATACGCTCTGTGGTAAAAGTTAAATAAGGGTTCTTCTAAAAATACTTTTTAAAACATCGGTGTAGAAGGCACAGGTTTGTACAAACAATTTTCAAGTAAACTCACTTCTTAACGGGACGTGTCTTTGACCGAGGAGCGTTTAAAACTCGTCTCACGAACACGATAAACAAAACTCCTTTTACCGCAGCAAACACAGACTCTAGTGTTTCTGATGTTTGATTCCTTTAGACCATCAACACTTCGCCACAAATCTGTGCAGGTATTATATTATTCAAAATGATTCACAGCCTGAGCCCAAACTTCCCGAAGTGTCCTAAAAAAAGTAAATGGTGAAAAATAAAAGTCAGCAAAAGGTTGTGTTTGCACACACACATGAACACACACACACGTCGCTTTCATGTAATCCATGAAATTCCATTCTAATTTACACGGGATTAAAATATTACACCGGTTCGATGTGGATTTACAAAGATTTAGGCGCCGTCTCGACTGTGTGACCTCGCCGCCGCTGCTGCTCACCCTCCAGAGATGGAACAGATTGTCTTTGCTCAGCCACGTTTTTTTCTGTAATCTGCAATATTTAGACGACGCACACACACACACACACACACACACACACAGCCCATTTAGCTGTTACGAGCAGTGGCGGTGAACAGTTCATACCCTCCTATCAAGCTGTCAAATGATCTTTTCCTGGCTTTAAATATACATTCAGTTTGTCTTCTGTGTAAGTATAGATTCACTGCACAGACACACACACACACACACACACACACACACACGTACACTGTACACGTACAATATGTACCATATAATCATAGACACACTTAAATGTGAAGCGCTCTGTGCGTACATCAGGAGTGGGCGAGACAATGCAAACACGAAGGAGGAGGGGCAAGAGTAAAAAATAAAAAGACAGAGGACGTTGAAAGTTTTTTCTCAACTGTAACAAAACAATTTCCTTCAGGATAATAAAAGTATTCTGATTCGGATTCTGATATCGGGATTTTCAAAGTAAAACGAAGCGCACAGTGTTTTCATACTTAAATGCTGAGGTAATGTGGAAAGCAGGATTTGTATTTTATTTTTATTCTTTTTAAATGAAAACACATGTGCCTTCCACACTAGAGGATTTCCAAATGTGACTTGACTATTAATATTATTATTATTATTATTCTTTTACTTTGTGTCTAATTTTCCACGTTTTAATCCTGAGAAAGCACAGACTAGTCCAGGGGTCTGCAACCTGTGGCTCCAGAGCCGCATGCAGCTCATTAGCCCCTCTGCAGTGGCTCCCTGTGGCTTTGGAAAAGATCATGGCGAGAAATAAAAGTATATTTATATTTGGACTACTAAAAATATGTGTCACTTCATCCTACGTCAAATGTGATGTTTAAAACACTTAAATGAAGACATATGTCCATCTTTGCGTCCACACACTACACACATACAATCCTGCATCAAATTAGGTCACTTTTTATTTGAGCAATTTTCCACAAATATTAAATCTAGATTTATTTCAAGGTAAAACCTATATTATAATAATATGTGATAACTTATCACATGATGTCATCTTCATGTTATTGGTCCAAAAGGTTTTTGCGGCTCCAGATGAAATATATTTGGGTTGAGATCGATTTCAGGGATTTGGGATCTCACGGAAACCCGCGTGATTAAACGTGACTTCAGAATATAAACAGACATGGAGGCGGGCTGTCGGCGTAGAAACCATGAAGTCATGACTGAGAAGACGGGATCGACTTGGCGTCTTCTCTGCTCAAGTCATAAACATCAAACGTGTTTAATACTCCGATGACGCATAATCCCTCACGCCGCAGGATAATTTGGTCGGATAATCTGTTCAAACCATCGCACGCGCGATTGTCGGAAAGGGCCAGATCGGGACTGAAATCTGGCCAATTAACGTCTGATGTGGGACAGGCTTTATTCTCACGTTCGCCTAAAAATCACTAAAATCAACCTTCCACTCTCACAGTACACACACACACACACACACACACTGTGTGTTAGTTTAGTGATGGTGTGAGGGGTCACGTCTCCTGTCTGCTGTGTAAATCAGATCAGCTTTTATAGGTCAGCCCTCTCTAGGAAGAACACACACACACACACACACACACACACACACACACTCTAGCTCACCACATGCCCTGTCCTGCTGTTTGTCTCTCACTGCGTCGACACCCTGCGATTCCACACACACACACACACACACACACACACACACACACACACCACTGCTACTCTCCTTTTCAGTCTCTCCGTCTTTAAATTTTTACCATGAAAAACATGAAGGGAGAAGAGCATCTGAGGTTTCCTGCTGCTTGTAAAAAATCTACACACTCAACTTCACTACACACACACACACACACACACACACACACACACACACACACACACACACATCACTGTACTGTCGATACTGGACAAATCAAACAGTCAAACATTTCAACATGACAGAGATGTGCGGAGGCGGTCTGCCGTCATTTCTCCGAAGCTTTCAGAAATGTTCCCCCCGCTGATCCGAGCCCGCGACGCCTTCAGCCAACTCCAGCCAATTAGAGACCGAGTCCGGGTTTTTACGGTGGTCGGCGGTAACCTGGAGCAGCAGCAGCGACGCAGCGGTGCTCTAGCGGTGTGTACTCTACATCCCGCCACTGTTGGGCTTTAAAGTTTCTGGAAGCTCTCTCTTTCATCATCCACGCGTCCATAAAAACGTACATTAGCTGCACTGTGTAAGTTCTTGGAGCTGCGAGCCGTGTGTTTGAGTCCAGTGGAACCAGGACTCAAACCGACACCCGACAGAGTATGATGGGGGAAAAAAAAAAAAGCTTGACAGGCTGCATTAAGAGCGGCTGCTGTCAGACACACACGTCGGAGGCAGGAGGTCCTCCGGAGGTTCTCGGAGGTTCTCCGGAGGTTGTCCATAGGGGCCGAGAACGCAAATGTGTGTCTGCTGAAGATGCTCCCAGATATTTTTAGTCTTAGTGCAGCAGCCTCTTCGTCAAATCCTGGGAAAAACATGCGGTGAGCACCAAAAAGCATGAAAACACCTCCTGTGTGAGGTGTATAAAGTACTTCATAACTAAATTAGGATTTTCCCCCCAACAGCCAGACACTGTTGCCAGGTATGACCCCGGGTGACTGAAGGAGATGCTGTCACACGCTTCTCCCCCAGTTCAGTCCGCACATGTGGACCAGTCGGATGACCTACAGGCCGACTACGCCTCCCGCTCCCCGTCCCCGGGGAGCGGGAGGCGTAGTCGGCCTGTAGGTCTTTGCAGAAAGACGCATGAAAAGGAGGGATGTAAACCAACGGAGGAGCGTTACAGTGTAAACCGATACAGAAGGTCACCGGAATCAATCAAAGGTTGCCAACACAAGACGTTTTCCCAGCTCTGAGGGGATTTATTTCGATAGCAGACGCCAGGCTTCACTCTTGAGTTTTTGGATCAGGTGAACAGTGAAATGTCTCTGGAGGACGTGTCTTAAAAAGGACAATAATCACGTCCTCCAACCTTGAAGCGAACCAGTTAACCAGCCAGTGAGCTGTCCACCAGCCACGGTTTGATGTGGATGCAGTGACAGCCCATAATCACTTATACCAACACTGTTGTTAGAAGCTGAAGCAGCATTAGTTTAGTTTATTTGGGGGGGTGGAACATTCCAATTACACCTCCAAAGCAAAGTTCTTTTATTTTTGAATATTTGAACCAACTTTTAGTGAACGCAGCACATTCCAGACAACAAAAAACATCCCAAATGAATACATTCATATGTGAGGATTTCAATATCATAACTTCATCTAAGACGGTTGTGTTTTACAGAATCTGCCTGCACTTCTTTCAGGCTAAGTTTTAAAAACATTTAAGTGAGATTAACTCACTAAGCTTCACGTCCCTCTGCAGCACATTCCAAGCCGCAGGTACAGATTATACAAAAGCTCCCTTTTTTCTTTTTCTTTTTTTGTAGATGTTTGGAACAGAAAGCAAAATTAATTACTGCTACTTTTCCTCCAAATCAGACACTCCGAGGTAAAACTGAGGGCACGATGCGTCGTGAAGACATCGAATCACAGCCTTAATCCACACTCAAGTCAAATGTTTTTACTTAACTCTTTTAAAAGGGCCAGAAAATGTCCTGTGAGTTAAGTGCTTTTGCCCATTTTACCAGAATAACTTACTGCTTAATACTGCATGTTATTTTATTTTTGAAGTTGTACATGAACACAAGATTTTGCGTGTTACATTAGAAATTGGAACATGTAACAAACATATTTAAAGTCACATTTGTCTGAGTTTTCGTCTCAACGTCCAAAAACAGACGTTTTTCCAACTATCTGGTGACAAAGACGCTGATTCGTCGGTTTTCCTGCAACAGCGCGAGGGAAATTACTGTAATAAACCACACGTTGGCTTTGATGTGCAACTTTTTTGTCGCGTAATCGCCGTGGTGCAAAGTGTGCTTGTTCTCTGCGATACGTTTGGTGTGAAAGGATTGCGACATGTCCAGGGTATGACCCCGCCTTTCGCCCTATGCCATCTACAACCCTGATGTGGAGGATAAAGCTGTAGAAGAGTGAGTGAGTGAGTGTATGAACTCTATTGTTTACTCGTGTTTATCCTCTTTCAGATCCTCCCTCTGTGTCAATAGAAGGCTACGACAACAACTGGTACGTCGGCCGCTCGGATGCCGAGCTCCTGTGCATGGCCAACGCCAACCCGGCGCCCACCACCGTCACCTGGACTGCGTAAGAATCTCACACTGTGTGTGTGTGTGTGTGTGTGTGTGTGTGTGTGTCACACACGCATTTAAGAGAGTGACAGATTTTCTAATTATCACCATAATCACGACAGAATCGGCAATGATTCCTATTTAAAAAGACTCCTCTTTTCCCTTTTTTTTTGTGGGTGTCATTTTCTGATTTAAACATGAAAGCTTTACACAGCTCAGCCTGACGGACAGATGGCATGCTGTGTGTGTGTGTGTGTGTGTGTGTGTGTGTGTGTGTGTGCGTGTGTGTGGTTTTCCAGATGAATATTGAGCAGGGAGGCACAGCGTCTGTTCACAAGTCTGCCATTTCTCTCAGATGAGATGAGGGTCTTTGAAAACCGCAGTCAAAAATCTGGCCTTTCTTCTTGTTTTCCAACCCTCCATCTTTATTTTTAACATCTTTCGTTGTTTTTTTTTCTTTCTTTTATCTCTCACCCGCTCACACTCATCGATTTGTCTCTTTGATTTCCCTTCACGTCACTGCTTTCTAACTCTGGTCCGTCCTTCTTCCCCCATCCCTCTCCCCCTCTAGGGCGTCGGGCTCGTTGCCGGACACGGTGGTGGTGGACGGCAACAAGCTGACGGTGAGGAAAGTGGACGACGCCGTCAACACCACCTTCATCTGCGAGGTCAAGAACAAGCACGGGGCGAGCAGGCACCAGATCACCACCATCGTCATCGGTGAGTCCGTTAAACCGAGTCACACACACACACACACACACACACACAGAGAACAGCAGAGACACACATGAGCATCTGCCTCCATGCTCACACTGATGATGAGTCAGAAGAACATCCCATCAAACACAGTGGGACTGTTTTCCTCAAACAGCATCGCATACTTTCTACACACACACACACACACACACACACACACACACACACCTGCACAAACAGTCAATGAATCACACCAGTTAGCTGATACTTGGCGCATCACACACACCTAAACTAAATTCAAATCTTACCCCTAAATATGATCCCAGTTGTTCAGAAATGAGGTTCTGCCTCATTCAGGACCAGGTTCTGGCCTCCATGAGGACAACTGGTCCTGACAAAGGTCAGTGTTTATGCCAGAACAGCATCTTCTGGACCTTTTTTCCAATCCCGTCTCATGTGTAAAGCCCGGTTAATGTGAAGCGTTCGGCGTCTGACAGTTGTTGAATTTGAATAACATGTCATACTTCCTGCGTGGCGCACAGCATTCATCCGGACTTCTTCCACGCCGTCGACCACACGTCTCATTTTATGGCTTTAATGGAGCCTGACGACTCGCGTGAGGTGTGAAAAACCAAAAAATTCAAATGTGTCAATAAAAGTAGAAATTACATTTAAAGAAAAGCGGACAATTGCAAAATAACACGACTGAAGTGTGCGGAAACAGTAATAACAGAGAGTCTGGACATTAACATGTACTAAAAACACGCAGCACAGGGGGCTCACACTCGGATGACCTGCGGGACACATGAGCAGTCTATCATGATACAGCAATAACGACATTTATGGCAATGTTTTGCATCATTTCAAAATAAAAGTCTCTGTTTGTCACAGAGAGCGATGGACAATTCACAAAGTAAAACATGTTTATGATGTAAAATGAATCTCTAAACATCAGAAACTGCCTGCGGACCGCATGTGGCCCACGGGCCGCGAGTTTGAGACCCCTGACACACAACTCAGAGACTCTGAAACACACACACACTTACATGAACATAAATCACACACACACATATGCTGGGATCAGTGCTGGTCTGGGAGCTGCAGGGCTTCTGGTCTCTCTCAACATCCACCCTGGATGTCATTTTTTTCCCCATGTTTTCCGTCCTCGCCGGCCAACTTTTGGCATGACTCGGCGGATGCTGGTGATTAACCTCGTCCCCACAGCGGGGCCAAAACGCACAGCACGGGGGCCAACTCTAAATGTTTATAGCTGCACATTAAAGCCACTCGTGTGTGTGCGCGGCGACTGGGAAACTGTAGCGCCGCTGCAAGGAAATGACCAGTGAATTCTGGTCTGTGAGTGTGAGTGTGAGAGTGCAGGCCCTCGTCAAAGCGCTTTGGCCCTGCAGTGGACGCGGCGGCGTTGGGGACTTTGGGAACTTTCTCCACGTTTCAAGTTGGTGTGAGCCAGTTTGCCTAGGTTTGTTCTTTCCCTGTGGTTTTTTTTTCCCGTTCTTCACATCCAATTTTCTTCTTTTTCTTTTCTTTAAACTAACAACTAATTCCTCCTGGAAACAAAATGTCTTGTTTTCATGTCAGTTTTCTTCCCTCTTCTTCTTAACACTGCACGTGATCTTGATCCGTCAGCTGGGTGTCGACTCCTGGCGTTTTCACGTTTAGTGGTGCGGCAGCTGTTGCCGTGGCGTTGGGTCAAAAAGCTTTCTTTCTTCCTTTGTCTGTCACCATGATGCTTTCACACACACACACACAAACTAACTAATCTCTGCACTCATAATCAAACACACAAACCCATGTTAACCCGCTACAGATGTGTCCAGCACACGGCGGCTCCACTGGCTACGTTAGCTGCCCGCATTCAATTCAAAACACTGATGCTAGCCTACAAAGGGCTCCATGGGTCTGCTCCCACCTACTTTAATACCTTCTCTCAGGACTCGGGACTCCGTTCATCAAGCCCCGCAAAAGACAATCCAGACACTTTTTATGTGTCGTTCCACGCTCTTAGAAGACCCGGCTCTTCTGTACGTCTAGTATATGTGGATCTCCATCTGCACTTGGATCCACCTCTGCATTCTCACCCTCTGTCAGTCCACTGTTCCTATCTAGTGGACTTAGAAAAAAGCCCTCTTCATGCTTGAATGTAAATGTTAAGAGGCTTCACTACACATCACAGCAACCTGTTCAGTCATTATCTGATGTGTGTGTGTGTGTGTGTGTGCGACTGGTCCAAAGCGATGTTTCCCTCTGTTGATTCAAAGCTAGAGTTTGACACAGCAAGCTTGTTGTTTTTCCCATTGAAGTTCATTTTCTTCCAAGAATCCACCATGTTACTTGATAATTTACTCAAGATCTTGTACATTTAAACATTTATGACCAAAAAAACCCTGAAATTAGTATTGATTTTGACCCTCAGTTTGGGAATAGACAGTTTGACATTTACACTGTCCACACCGTAAATACTGTGTACCTTACATCTCATACATCTCTGCATTCTGACAGATATCACTGATCTAGAGTGATTCTTTAGTGCTGACAGAAAGTCTAGGAGAATATATATGTGTATATATACATATGATATACGGAGGAGGAAGAGGGACTCACAGGAAGTTATCCAAAAGAAGACATCACTGACAGCAGCTTTAAGTGGATCTGCATCAAAACTGTATTGGTTCTTTCTTGGGAAAAGACCTCCTCCCTCCACCAAACTCACTTCAAACCCACTCTCATTTTTTATTTTTTCCATAAGCCTGCTGACAATCAATCAAACAAACATAGCAAAGCCAGACTTCTGCTGTTTTGCCAAGAGACGGCGAGAAAGCTACATTTAGAAACAATCTGCGCGCCGGGGAGGGGGGTTAGAATGTTGCAGGAGATTTGAATGGTCTAATCTCAGAACAAAGATGCTTTGTGGTGCGGTGGTTTGGTCGGAGGCGTGTGGGGGAGGTTCAGAAATGGCTAAGCTGTTACTGTTCTTGGTGGAAACATGGCATTGTGCCTGAGTATCAAGGATGCTGCTCTTAACCCTTCTACCTCACACACACACACACACTCAAACCGAACACAATGAAAGTACAGATGCATGTAAAGAAAAAAAAAAAAGGACACACACATACTGTGAGGTGAGGACTCTGGAGCCAAGACTGTGGGATTCATTCTCTGCAGTGTTAAACATTTCCTTGGTGTTTTCACGTTTGCTTTTGTTCCACCGCAGTAAACATCCGCAAACGTAGTAACTTCATCTCTTAATTTAACATGTTTACTTCTGGAAATCGCAGTAAAGCCGAGATATTGGACGAACAATAACGAGGTCATGACTTCACTATTGTGGGAATCAAAGCTGTGAATCCTGAGCCACTCGGCAACATTTGTCTTCGTGAGAGTCCTCACTGTGTGCACTTCGGCCACTTTAAAGCAGCGGTGTGTTGTAACTTTTATATATAAACAAATAGTTACGTTCAAACAGTGAGTTCACACAATGCTCTGTATAATAGTTTTTTTTTTGTGCGGCTTAGGTGCCCATAATAAACTCCAGAAGTGGATTCTACTGCTAAAGATACAACATCACAGTTGTATTTTAATCACAAACAAGTCTTGAAAATGTGTGCTCCCTCAAGAGCAACCAAGTGCTCCCTGAGCAGCTGTTAGAGCTGCTGCTGTTTCCTTCGCCACGCAGCTCAAATGAGGTTTGCTGTATGGAGTCTGGACAAGTAACGCTTGGCTAAATTATACATTTGCAACAAACGACATCAGAAGACGCCACGGCTCAACTTCCATGGGATATTTTATACCGACTGTACCGATTTTTCTGCTGCCCAATACCTTTTTACTCTGGTATCTCAAGAGAAGGGTGCCAAATAATGGAACCGTGTTTTTGTACTATTTCAAATCCACACAGGAGCCTTATTTACGTTGTGATTTTAATATTAACAACAAAACATCATCCAACCAAATCCGTGCCTTTGGGGACTTGACGCTCTCCTAGCAAAGTTACAGATTCAAGTTTGTTTTGTGCTGAAACACACAGACGCCCAATGAATGCCTCCAAATAATGCATAAAGTTAATTAAAAGTAAGATTAAGATGCTACAATCTGCATTAAATAGATGGAGCGAATGCTTTGCTGAGTGCCATGAGCCTCGTTTTATACGCTTATATATTGGTGTTGTGAAGACTCAGTAAGTAAACCCATAGTAAAAGTGAATGAATCATGACCTGCAATTAGAGTCTTCCCTCAAAATTCATTTGGCCACCAACTCTCCCTCGGGTCGTCATCAGAACCACTGGCCGTGACAGTCTAGATTCTCTTCTCTTTTGTGCTGGCCCAGTTCTAAAACAATGAGGCTGGAAAGAGGGGAAAAAAAAAAACTCCAGATGGTCCCGTCTGCCACTGTTCGTGAATCACACTGGGACAGGATCATTTTCACACCCATGCTTTAATGATTCACACCATCTGACACAGTAGGACAAGTAGGTTACGTACAGCACCGCAGAAGCTACATGTGAAATGTGACGTACGTCGAGACCGTGATGTCAGATGCAGAAAACGTACATACGTCTTTTTGTTTTGTTTGTGGTTTTAGTTTGATTTTTAGTTCAGGGGCCACATACAGCGCAATTTGATCTCAAGTGGGCCAGACCAGTCAATTAATAGCATAATAGCCTTTAAACAACTCCAATTTTTTCCCTTTGTTTTACATTTAATGAAGTCTCTTTTTACAAAACAAATTATGAACCACCTCAAATTTCTTGCCATAAATAGCATTCAATGGTAAATGTAAGCATACTACTGTTGAAATGGCACTCACACATGTGCATTACAACTTACAGATCACAGTACATCTACAAAGGTGAGGAATATAGTATTTCAACACATTCATCCTGCGGGCCAGATTGGACCCTCTGACGGGCCGTATGCTCGACACCCCTGATTTCAAGAGTCATGTGACTTGGAGTGACTGTGTTTTGTACTGATGATGGCCAACTTCTTATTTATCCATTTATCCACTTTATTCTCCAACGTATTCACTGGGTAACAACACTCCTCGCTTATTGTCTCAGTTCTTTTTTTGTCACATTTACTTCTTGTGTTTAAGTCCAGGCAGTACAACAAGTTTTTTTTTTTTTTTCTTATTTTAACAAAGCTGTTCTCCCCTTGCCAGCAGTTTAGTCACAAAAACAGCAGACAAAGACAGTGCAACGAGTACGAAGGCTCTTTAATCGGTGGCCCTTGCCCAATGTCTGGACATTACTGTACTGCGATACCTTAGCTCCACCCATGACCTTCAAATGATAATTGGAATAGATAATGGATGCACGTGTCAGAGTGGTCGGGCGTTTATGCAAATACCGACAAAAGACCGTTGTGCACAATAATTAATGACAGTGAACCCGGTTGACTTCTTACTCGTTCCGAAAAGACACTGACGGTTCAGACTGAGCGTGAGCTGATCGCCGCTATACTGGATTCAGTGCATCTCAGTGGTGGATTTAGGCTCTCGTCAGTGTCAGATGTTGCTGCGTTAAGAGGACAAAGGTGTGTGTTTACAGTGTGTGACATACTGTATAGCTTCCATGGTTGTCTACCCGAGGTGGAACTAATAGATAACAGGGATTGACGTGAATCTTTTTTGTTGTAAACTGTTGAAAAGTGTTTTATAAATGATTGTACTGGTAAAATAAAAAAATAATAATTGTTGTACGCCAATAAATACCACATTTGTGGTGCATATCCTACCTATAGTTGCAAGCATTAACTCTTGGCAAGATGCAATGAAGAGTTTTCTTGAATGTCAACATGCTGAGAAGCGTGCGTTACCTTCATATGCTGGAGTCTTGGAGTGAAGTTAGAAACATAATTTAAAGTCTGTCTCATAGGTTTGGCTGGAGCCCTAAAGCTTAATTTTAGCACTAATTCATATCTGAATAATCAACGGATAATCCTGTCAAATACTCTATAAGCATTTGTGCGTGCTTGAAATGCTCACCCTTAAAGAAGTCTGCTTTGACTGATGCAGGAATGACGAGGAGCTTTAGATTTTCACACTGAACACAGGAGCCGGATGTCAGTGGGTGGATTTGTGAAAAGGGGCTTGAAGATGTGCTACTACTTTTCAAAACGCTGAGTCACTGTGGACTTTCTTCCCTGCAGCGTTCGAAAGCCTTTCCACTGACGGCAAAACACCCAAAGTGTCCTGTTCTTTGTTGTGTTTCGACAACAATGCAGCATACAAAGAACCACTAACCTCGCTGAACCTTAAGTGGCATGCGTTTCATAAAGCTGGTCCACATCTCCAGGTGGTTCAACAACTCCTGAAAAACTCCCGCTGCTACTGACAGCTCAGCAAGGACAATTTAAAATGGTGCTTTGTCTGGACAGTCACCTGCAGTACCATGAATATATTAAGCCAATTACTTCAGCAGAATGCACGGCTTTGGTGGAGGAAGGAGACCATTACGAGCTGACCCTGTGCCGACCGCTCTACCAAGCAGGTAGATGGTGTTAAAGGTCAGTGCAGCTGTCTGCTGCGGTGAATTTGCAGTCGGAACGCATGCAATCACAGCTCGGTTTTTATCGGTGCAGCTGTGTGTTAATTAGGCTACTTTAACGCGCATCGTATTTTTGATCTGGCCATTTCTCTGTGTGTACTCACACACCGAGGTACAAGAGATTAGTTCCGTTCTGGTGAACATAAGGGGAATTCTCTCAAATGTGGCACAAACCGTCATCAGAACTCCATAATGGTCTGATTGGATATCGGCAGACATGGACCTTTGTTGTCTTGTGCATGTGTTGACTTTACGAGTTCCTCGAGACAATCTCAATCTCTCAAATTTGGCATGAATGTTCTCTGGGATTAACTGTTTCGATTCCGGTGGTGACGGTTCACTGTAGGCTGCGATTCTTTGCTTGGAGTACAGCAAGCATCCTTGTATGTTGATTTTATGGCTGTAGTATTGTCAAAAAATGCTTCTGCTCCGTTTTCCAAGATAACTTTCACTTTCTATATCTGGCCGTTAGGAATAAGATGATGCGCTGGTGAATCTTGTCTGTGATTGTGTGGTCGTCAAAGTCCTGGGGGCTACGGTAATGACAAGTATATGGGCGCAAAGCTCTATTTCTCTGCTTTCCGGTATCTGTCCATACATCTTCTACTGCTTTATCCTCCACATGAGGAGCTAGGAATTACGGTAATGACAAGTACACATGCCAAATTCTGTCAGCGACGACAGGATGGTCACAGAAGGGTTAAAATGTATTGCATATTTTAACAAAATGTTTAAATGTGTGTAGTTGGTGCAAAAGTCCAGGTGAAGGATAACAAGGCACACGGTGTGAATAGAGAGCGCCAGTAGCTGCTGATGCATTGTGTTGTTTTTTATTTGTTGCCGCTTCCGTCCATTATTGTACTCGTCGTCGCTTCTCGCACTCTATTTTTATTGCACTTATTCACATTTACCCTTTATCAGTACGCTGACTTTTCCACCTCCCACAAGCATTTAAACTTTTAATGGACATTCCTAGACTTTTTCACATTTACTGTCATCACTTTAGATGTAAAATAAAGACCAAAAAAAAAATAAAAAACGGCTTAATGTCAGAAAGTGAAAACACTTTCTTCTCTAAACGTCCAAAGTCGTGCTGTCCTTGGATCACAGTCACCGTGCTTTTGTTCAGGAGACATCTTCATTATGAGCAAAGGACTTGTCACTAACTGTCACCATAGAAGCCAGTTCTCGTCACTGCGCGCGCCGTCGTAACTGTCACCCATGAAAAGCTCCAGCTCTCAATAATGTAAGAGTTAATACTCTAGATCTTTGTATGTATATGTCCCCAACACACTGGGCTAATTTCCCCTGCTGAGAACAGTGAACGGCTCCTCTCTGTTCTGTTAAATGCTACATAAAAGCACCACGCTGTCGCTGTCAAGCAGCCGTCATGTGTTATGATCCTCCGCTCAGCCTCCGCTGGGGCCGTGACTTGAAGTAGGACGAGGAGGGGTTGCCTGAGTAGAAAGTGTTGTGTTTGTAGAGGGAGGAAGAGGTTATGGAGAAGAGGGATGAAGAGGTGCTGGAAGGAAGAGCGTGGATGGCACTTAGAGGCATCTTGAGAGACCTCATGAACACACACAGAGTCCATTTTCTCGCTCATGTGTCAATCTCTCGGGAGGAAACGCCACTGTGAGACATCGAGATACTTCTGCTAGAATGAAATGTGTACTGCAAACCACCACAGCCTCGACACACAGTACACACCGGCTGTCACTGTTCCAAGAGAGTTCTTAAATGACACGTTATTCCTACTATTAGTCACACAAGGATGAAGACTGCCTCCACCTCTGCTACAGTTGAGTCGGCAGCTTTGTCCCTTATTTTGACGTCTGTGCTGTCCGACCTGAAAAACGTCCACAAGCCACTTTCCGGATGCTCCGGTGTCACGTTTGTCCACTCAGGAGGACGGTTCAGCTCGTGTGGGATGTTTCTCTGATTCAAACTGCCTCTAAAGCCAAGCGTTGCTCACAGCACCCTCTGCTGGACCCCGCAGCAATGGCTCCAGATGGTCTGATGCACGTCCGTGGCTGTGTATTTTCAATTGGAATGGGTTTTTATGGTTTGAAAGTACACACACACATCCTGAACCTGAACTCACATCTGTTCACATGTGCACAAGCTGCTAGTTTTACACATGACTTGCTTAAACGCTGCGGTGCCAGCTGAATCTGCCCAGCGCCCACTGCTCAGAGAGAGTGGGAATAGATGTTGGCAGGGGATGGGGGGATGGGGGGCACAAGATGAGGGGGTCAGCAGGAAAACAAGATAAAAATGAGGGAAATTGCAGATTGGCTGACGTTAGAGTGCTGGGAATGGAGGGACAACTGGACGGTCACAGATTGTGAGGAAAGTCCTGAAAAACTGTGACTATGACTATGGTGCAGTTTGAAAGAGCACGCTGGCAGGAGGCCGTGAACCTCTGTCCTCTTCTCCCTCTACCCATCAAACCTCATCCAGTCCTTTCATGGGCAGCCCAGCTGGCACTGGGCTGGGGGCAGTTGTTGCCGTTCAAACACACACACACGCACACATAGTCGCATCTGAGGGAACCAGTGGAGAAGCATTTCCTGGATCGCCTGCGGCAAGTGAGATAGCTTTAAGATAAACTGGGACCACACTCACACTCGCAGGCACACAGCGATTCCCCTCGTGCACTCAGGGACATATTGGACCATGCAGCTCTGTGCGTACAATAATCAAATGATGACTTGCCGTGGGGGAAAACTGACTTGGCACTGACTCTTAGACTTACAGTTAACGCTCTTTCTAACCTAAATATCCCCAACGTCGGGCTTTAATAGAATCGGTTGGTTTGTCGATATGCTCTTGTAGCTCTGTCGACTGTTCAATTAATGGCGTCTTAGCTGAAGAAAAGCGTGACATCAATAGATGAATCAGTCGCTTTAAACAAAGTCACTAATTCCTCATTTCTGCTTGTCGTGAAAAATCAGGTTTAAACGGGTTTTCCATGACATGATGCAAGGATTCGACAAGGCCCTTTACATGGTGAGGTTGATACTTATATTACAGATCAACCCAACAGGAATTGGTGATAATGGAGGGAAAAGAATCCCCAAGAAGGAACATTTAATACGAATAAGGGAGAGAGTGATAACCCGTCTTGAGTCTTTAGGACAGAAGAATGGAGGGTGTGGGAGGAACAGAGTCGACAGAATGACCAGGAACAGTTGTGTAACTGTTGTATTTAATCACTGCCAGACTGGATATTATAATGACAGTTATTATAATGATTTATTATGAATGTAATAATGTGATTAATTATGACGGCGGCACTTAATTAGTAATCTGTTGGAGGAACATGCACAGTCTGCCAATGCAAGATGAGTCACACATAATATGTAAATCTCACTCGCTCTCCTCCGACTGCTCTCTGACACACACGCACATTAAATACAGACATAAATCTCCAGCTAACTACCATGTCCCTGCAACTCTTTGGGGCTCTCTCTGTGTGTGTCTATGCTGCATACTGTATATGTATAATGCGTTGCTATAGCAACAGACAGGCAATGAGCCTCTGTTTAGACAACGCGTCGGATCCCATCTAATCCTCACTTCCTAACATATTGAGTTTCCTCCAGGCCGCAAAACTGGAGCGTCTGCCCGAAACAAACAGCAGGGGAAAAAAGTTATGGACGTAACCTTTGATTCTGAATCCATTTTCACTATTATTCAGATATCAATACCATCGTGCATGTGTTTATAGTTGATGATGTGAAGAAGATGATATGCCTAACACATACTCTGATTCTCAACGATGTGTGTTTGTGTGTGGTTCTAAACAAACTTATTAATGTTGTGGTTGAATTGGAGCAAAAAAAAAGACACATTTGCAAAAGTCAGTCAGTATTGAGAGTCTCCTGAACTCCTGACGTTGCATCAGTCATGGAGGCAAAAGTAATCCTTTATTTCTTTGCAAAGAAGGAAAGTAATGAAGTTGGACTACCTGTTAACTTAACTGGTAAAATACTATGTGTGTTTGTCTTGATTTAGGCTAGAATCGGCCCCAGCAAGGTTCATTTTTTGTTTGATTATTTTTGCTTAAACAAGTGGAAGAAAACACAAATTGCCACTTTTTGTCTTTTTTGTTGGTAGCCTTCTATAAGTTGTTGTTAGCCCTCTAGAAGCTGCTGGTAGCCTTCTATAAGTTGTTGGTAGCTTTCTATAAGTTGTTGGTAGCCCTGTAGAACCTGCTGGTAGCCTTCTATAAGATGTTGGTTGCTT